>NW_025814097.1:0-148380 GCF_018902025.1 Drosophila willistoni | reverse complement strand
TGTCCCTCCCCTGCTGCTGTAACGGCCCTATTTTTTAATTTCTATTGTTTGTCTCTAGAAGATGAAAGGATAGAAAATAAAGCGGCCTTAATCGAAAGACTGAGGCCAGGCGGATCAAACGCCTTATCTTAAAAAAAAAACGCCTGATGACACAAATTAATAGAAGATAATTATGCCTAAAAATATCCTAAAATTTTTAATCACGCCATAAAATATTTCTATTGGACATTTGTATCTCACTGTTAATTAACATTTGGACATCTCTCTGCCTCCAGTTACAGTGCAGTCTGGATTCAAGTTATGTTAATGAACTTAGCGCAAATAAAATCTGTGAGAAATTTCCAAATTACATGATATATATATATTCTAGACCACTTTGGACTAGTCTTAATTCATTTTTCACTTTATTATGCCTTCAGCACTTATTGTAAATGCTGTATTTAATGACCCTTGTTATAGATTCTAAGTCTTAGAATGAGAACAATAAAGGAGCCAATGGCCAGTCGGCCATTGGTGCTAGTTTGAGCATTCGCCTCAACACAAAGAAAAAAACAAAGAAAAAAGCCGCTATAAATTGTTAAAAAAATATAGTAAAAGTGGGAATTAATTGCCTAAATAAATCTTAAAATAGTGTTTCAAGGCTCTTCACTAGTGTGCACGGAAAATTGCCAATTTCCTAGCTAATTATTTAAATAAATGACAATGAATATTTTTGTTGTTGTTATAACCTAAAATGATTTATGTAAGAGGCTGGCAATCGAAAAAATTTTTTCACTTGGGTATGTATTAGTGTATATACATACCCCTAAGTTCTCTCTCAGCCCTTTTATACATAACACATATACCGGGGCCCGGCACAAAGAGAGCGCTAAAAAAGTTAGTTGTATGTGTGCACTTGCTTGTATGCGTATGTTGCTTTACACTGCGCAAAATTAAACTTCATCAAATTCTGCCTCGAATCAAGAAAACGAGTGCAGCAAATAATCTTATGCAAGAAAAAGAGAGAGAAAACAAAGCAGCGATCAATTTTTTCATGTGTGTTTTCTCAACAAAGCGACATAGATCTGCTTCCGTCGAAATGCTGAGGGAAACTAAATCAACCCTTCCTCTGTGTGAGGACTTCGGCAGCCGTTCGGTTACACGCATACGAGGGTCCGAACGTGTTCGTCCCCGGGTGATATGAGTGCCGGCTCTGACATACACACACACACAATGCAAGGCGGTGACACACAGTTTTTCTTCTCACCAAGTACGGTCGCGTAGTTCAAGTCGTTCCGAAATCTCGTCAAATAAAGGAGCTTCCTGACACCTGAGAATATACACAATTGTTAACCAGAGTCGGTTAGGGTGTGCTACGTACCCAAACACCTGCGGGCTCAATCGGAGCCACTACTCCACCTGGCTTACCTTCATATTTCGTAGTTCGATAGCATCAGCTGTTCAGCAGTGTTGGTCAACGTATTCGGACACAGCTGATACGGGTAGCAGACCTGTAAGCTTACAGCCCGTAACAGCGTACATAAGCGGTGCATGCTTTCAGGCTGCACCATTTGGCGATCGTTGGAATTTTTAAAATTTTCTAAATTTCGAATCTACTGAATCTATAGATTGATAACGGCCAGCATTGGCCCCTGCCGCTGTGGCAATGCCGGTCAGTCAAATGGAGTACGAAGAGGATGGGCAAAGGGCTTCTGCCCGCGGGTTTTAATATCGCCAGATCAGCCGAGCCAATGGTCAACTCCAACCGCTTGGTCGCTCGGCCCAACGAAATGCCGACCCACAGCAGCCGAATCAGATGAACGCAATATGCGAACCAGTTGATCCCGAAAACGAAGACCTAGGTATTCTACTCCGGTCAATGGTGAAAAAGTCAGGTGAGCTAGCTAAAGCACTGCGAAACGCCAGATACATAGTAAATAATGACATGAAGGACCAAGCCCAGCAAGTCTTGCGTTAAACAAGTCTGCACTCTCAGCATTCGCAATCCTCAAAAAAATGGAGAATACCACGAATGTGCAGACACAGTGGACACCACAGAAAGCAGCAGGACAAAATTGGCAGACCGAAAAGCTTCTCACAAAGGTACACGGGCAAATAAGACCCAGAACAATGCACAGCAAGGTCACAAAGCCTCAGCTCCCCAAGTTCAACCAGAATGGAAAACTGTGGAGTCTAAAACAAAAAGAAAGGCTCAGTTAAAGCATAGACCAGATCTATTATTCTGAAGCACTGAAGGGGTCTCATATAGCGATATGCTCAAAATGGTAACAGAAGCCAAGATGAAAAAATAAAGCCGTTGGAGAAATGTTACCAAGGTGAGGTGCACAGCGAATGGCGACTTACTCCTCGAGCTAAGTAAGGAAGAGCAGATAACCTTCATAAGCTAAAAGAAGATATTGCAATGTGCTGGGCGCCAAGTTCGAAACTCGCGCTCTCACAGATAATATAAGCTGGAAATACTGGACCTAGACAACGAGACAACCGTAGAAGAGATAGTAGCAGCCTTCTACCAAGTTGAAAATTGACCTAGAGCCAGGCGCTGTCAAAAGTCTCGCCCATCATACGTGATACCAGAAAGCGCTCATATATGTTCCGGCAACAACCGCAGAGACAATCCTCAAGGCCAATAAGATTACGGTGGCATAGTCAGTGTGCCGAATCAGAATTAATAATGCCCCAGTTAGATTCTACAAGTGCCTAAAAACTGGCCATGTCGCTGCCAAATGTAATAGCGACGTTGACAGAAGTGGCTGGTGCTTAAAATGCGGAACCAGCGGTCATAAAATTCGGGACTGCTGTAACGAGGCCAAATGTTTTCTATGTGCAGCAGAAGGACTGACTTCACTCTCACATGTAGCTGCAGCCACAATAATGGATTAAGTTTATCCAGCTTAATCTAAATCATTGCTGGGCAGCCCATGAGCTGCTATCACAGACATGGGTGAGTCTAGAACAGACATAGCCATTATAAGCGAACCTTTTAAGGCCAGAACTGGAAATAACTGGTCCTGCAGTATTCTGGAAGGCAGCGATCTGGGCTTGTGGAACGCCATCACTATTGCAGCGTTCCGTGCTAAACAAGGAGCACTATGTCAGGCAAACATAAGCGGCCACTGGGTCACAGCTGCTACTTGCCACCAAGTCTGAGTATCCAAAGCTTCAGTGATGCCTTAGACGATCTCGAGCAGACGCACGTACCCGCAGCCCAGTTATTATAGCTGGGGACTTCAACGCCTGGGCTGTTGAATGGGGTAGCAGTCTAACCAATGCCAAAGGGAGAGCACTTTTAGAGGCATTTGCAACACTTGATATAGCTTTGCTTAACGTAGGATCCCAAAATACCTCAATAGAGCGGGACTCGGCTCAGTAATAGACCTGACTTTCGTCGGGAAGCAACTCACCTGCAAATTGCTAATCGATAAACTACAAGTCCGAAACATTGAACGTGCAGGTATTTTCAGCATTAATTGAGAGGCCCAATTCTCGCGGAACTCGGCTGGCGTGTGGCCGGTCTATAGCAACCTGGACGCAGCCTGCAGTGCAAGCATGAAGCAAATAAAGAATTATAGAAGACATCAACCTGTATTCGAAGTGGATGCGGGATTGCGTCAATCGGCACCGGAATCGACCGAGAATAAGCGATATTTGCAACAATATCAAGAGAACTGCGACAGCAGTACTCCAGGAGGAGGAGAAGCGACAACAGCAAATTGAGTAACATCGCCAGCAGCAAAATGAGCAAATGCAACGACAACGCCGTCAATATCAAGACCGAGAGCTGGATCTACTGGAACAGATGCAACAGCGACCAAACAATCCACTGCAGCAACAGATTCCCGAATGGGCCAGACAGGATGATCAGAATTCGTATAATCCATATAATACTCGTCAATTGTACAGTAGCCTCATCCCAGTGGAGGATGAAATTCGTGAAAATCGACAGCGTCTGCAGTGGCAGCAACAGCTTTTCGATGACTATGAGCAGCAACCACCGACTGATTATATTGTTGCCAATTCACATATGAATCAGCGTCCCCAGCAGGAGAATCACCGGGAGCGCCGTCAAGAGGAGCGTCGTGAGCGGGAGCGCCAACATCGCGAACGTCTCCATCAGAAACGTATCCATCAGGAACGTCTCCAATGGGAACGCCTCAAATGCAGGACGTCGTGAGCAGGAGCGTCGTGAGCAGGAGCCTCGTGAGCAGGAGCTTCGTGAGCAGGAGCGTCATGAGCGGGAACGTCTCCATTGGGAACGCCGTCGTGAGCAGGAGCGTCGTGAGCAGGAGCGCCGTGAGCTGGAATGTCGTGAGCTGGAACGTCGTGAGCAGGAGCGTCGTGAGCAGGAGCGTCGTGAGCAGGAGCGTCGTGAGCAGGAACGCCGTGAGCAGGAGCGCCGTGAGCAGGAGAGCCTTGAGGAGGAGCGCCGTGAGCAGGAGCGCCGTGAGCAGGAGCGTCGGAGCATATTTATATAAAAAAAAAATGTTAGGTCTACCACCTTTATATAAAAAAGTATAATTCAGTGCATCATTAATACAGTGGAAACTAAAAAAACAAGTAATAGAGGAAAATTAATCAAAAGCATTACTTTGCCAGATCGCCCATAGGAAGAAAGGAAGTCAAATGGCTTATGTGTTCCCCTTTAACTTCGACACTCAGTAATCCATGAAGTAATTCCAACGCCGTGGATAGACAACAAAATGAAATCCGGACTATTTTATATGATGTGTCTGTTGTGGAGGATCTTGTAATTTTGGTATTGTAAAGATTAAGGAAAAATTATTTTATTATATTTAGACGGGAAATAAAATTTAAAATCTTATGCTGACGTAAAGAAAACAAATAAGGAATATAAATGTTTTCTGACTGAAACGACTTCATCTTAATGATTCCGAAAAGCGCTCAGTTCATAAGATGCAGGAATATTTTAAAGCGTTTTAAATTTTTAAATGCTTTAAAGGAGAAGGAATAAATTAAAGCGTTTTAAATTTTTAAATGCTTAAAGGAGAAGGATTAAATTAAAGCGTTTTAAATTTTTAAATGCTTTAAAGGAGAAGGACCAGAAGAAGTAAAAAGTTGAACTTGTTCCTTTGACTGCTGCGAAGCAAGTGAAGTCGATTGTGAGCTGAGGTCGACCGAAACTTTTAGTGCCAGTGCCGCCTACTTGACCACAATTAATATTATCCAGTTTTGGAAAATCGTAGAAAGTAGTGTTAGAAAACGTGAAACACACTCGGGTCAAATTTTTAGTGTTGCATTTGTTAGAGCTTGAAACTATCGATAGTGGCGTGATTCGATATTTTCAATGTTTTAGGAGCAAAATTTAATTACAATAAGTATCATTTTCAAAAAAAATGAATACAATTTGCTTAACCTAAATTAATAACCAAAATTATATAGTTTTAGCCTTTCAAGTTATATAAATATTTACCAATTAATTATCAAAAAAAAATTTACCTGTTTTGATTTTGTTTGAATTAAAATTAAATTAACATATATTAGTTTTCAGACTTTTAAATTTATGGAGATCAATCCTTAAAACCAAAATTAAAAGAAAGCAAAGAAAAACATTTAACATAAATTTTACTCCATCCAAGCGTTTCTTTTCAATTGTTGTGTAACTATTACATATGTATGTTATACTATCGATAGTGGCCAAAAACAATCGATGGTGGTAAATATTCGATACCTCGATAGTGCCATCGATAGTTCCCCAGCTCTAGCTCCAGCTCTCTAGAGCTCTAACTCTAGACTCTCTATATAACTTGAAAGGCTAAAACTATATAATTTTGGTTATTAATATTAGGTTAAGAAAATTGTATTCTATTTTTTGAAAATGATACTTATTGTAATTAAATTTTGCTCCTAAAACATTGAAAATATCGAATCACGCCACTATCGATAGTTTCCAAGCTCTAACAAATGCAACACTAAAAATTTGACCCGAGTGTGTTTCACGTTTTCTAACACTACTTTCTACGATTTTCCAAAACTGGATAATATTAATTGTGGTCAAGTAGGCGGCACTGGCACTAAAAGTTTTCGGTCGACCTCAGCTCACAATCGACTTCACTTGCTTCGCAGCAGTCAAAGGAACAAGTTCAACTTTTTACTTCTTCTGGTCCTTCTCCTTTAAAGCATTTAAAAATTTAAAACGCTTTAATTTAATCCTTCTCCTTTAAAGCATTTAAAAATTTAAAACGCTTTAATTTATTCCTTCTCCTTTAAAGCATTTAAAAATTTAAAACGCTTTAAAATATTCCTGCATCTTATGAACTGAGCGCTTTTCGGAATCATTAAGATGAAGTCGTTTCAGTCAGAAAACATTTATATTCCTTATTTGTTTTCTTTACGTCAGCATAAGATTTTAAAATTTTATATTCCCGTCTAAATATAATAAAATAATTTTTCCTTAATCTTTACAATACCAAAACTACAAGATCCTACACAACAGACACATCATATAAAATAGTCCGTTTCATTTTGTTGTCTATCCACGGCGTTGGAATTACTTCATGGATTACTGAGTGTCGAAGTAAAGGGGAACACATAAGCCATTTGACTTCCTTTCTTCCTATGGGCGATCTGGCAAAAGTAATGCTTTTGATTAATTTTCCTCTATTACTTGTTTTTTTAGTTTCCACTGTATTAATGATGCACTGAATTATACTTTTTTATATAAAGGTGGTAGACCTAACATTTTTTTTTATATAAATATGCTCCCGACGCTCCTGCTCACGGCGCTCCTGCTCACGACGTTCCTGCTCACGACGCTCCTGCTCACGACGCTCCTGCTCACGACGCTCCTGCTCACGACATTCCAGCTCACGACATTCCAGCTCACGGCGCTCCTGCTCACGACGCTCCTGCTCACGACGCTCCTGCTCACGACGCTCCTGCATTTGACGGCGTTCCCATTGGAGACGTTCCTGATGGATACGTTTCTGATGGAGACGTTCGCGATGTTGGCGCTCACGCTCACGACGCTCCTCTTGACGGCGCTCCCGGTGATTCTCCTGCTGGGGACGCTGATTCATATGTGAATTGGCAACAATATAATCAGTCGGTGGTTGCTGCTCATAGTCATCGAAAAGCTGTTGCTGCCACTGCAGACGCTGTCGATTTTCACGAATTTCATCCTCCACTGGGATGAGGCAACTGTACAATTGACGTGTATTATATGGATTATACGAATTCTGATCATCCTGTCTGGCCCATTCGGGAATCTGTTGCTGCAGTGGATCTCGGTCTCGGTCTTGATATTGACGGCGTTGTCGTTGCATTTGCTCATTTTGCTGCTGGCGATGTTGCTCAATTTGCTGTTGTCGCTTCTCCTCCTCCTGGAGGTACTGCTGTCGCAGTTCCTCTTGATATTGTTGCAAATATCGCTTATTCTCGGTCGATTCCGGTGCCGATTGACGCAATCCCGCATCCACTTCGAATACATGTTGATGATGTCTTCTATAATTCTTTATTTGCGTCATGCTTGCACTGCAGGCTGCGTCCAGGTTGCTATACCGGCCACCACGCCAGCCGAGTTCCGCGAGAATTGGGCCCTCTCAATTAATGCTGAAAATACCTGCACGTTCAATGTTTCGGACTTGTAGCCTTTATCGATGCTAGGAAGTCTTGCAGGTGCAAGTTGTGCTTCCCCGACAGAAAGTCAGGTCTATTACTGAGCCGAGTCCCGCTCTATTGAAGGTATTTTGGGATCCTACGTTAAGCAAAGCTATATCAAGTGTTGCAAATGCCTCTAAAAGTGCTCTCCCTTTGGCATTGGTTAGACTGCTACCCCATTCAACAGCCCAGGCGTTGAAGTCCCCAGCTATAATAACTGGGCTGCGGGTACGTGCGTCTGCTCGAGATCGTCTAAGGCATCACTGAAGCTTTGGATATTCAGACTTGGTGGCAAGTAGCAGTAGACCCAGTGGCCGCTTATGTTTGCCCTGACATAGTGCTCCTTGTTTAGCACGGAACGCTGCAATAGTGATGGCGTTCCACAAGCCCAGATCGCTGCCTTCCCAGAAATACTGCAGGACCAGTTATTTCCAGTTCTGGCCTTAAAAGGTTCGCTTATAATGGCTATGTCTGTTCTAGACTCACCCAATGTCTGTGATAGCAGCTCATGGGCTGCCCAGCAATGATTTAGATTAAGCTGGATAAACTTAATCATCATTATTGTGGCTGCCAGCTACATGTGAGAGTGAAGTCAGTCCTTCTGCTGCACATAGAAAACATTTGGCCTCGTTACAGCAGTCCCGAATTTTATGACCGCTGGTTCCGCATTTTAAGCACCAGCCACTTTTGTCAACGTCGCTATTACATTTGGCAGCGACATGGCCAGTTTTTAGGCACTTGTAGAATCTAACTGGGGCATTATTAATTCTGATTCGGCACACTGACTATGCCACCGTAATCTTATTGGCCTTGAGGATTGTCTCTGCGGTTGTTGCCGGAACATATATGAGCGCTTTCTGTGTATCACGATATGATGGGCAGAGACTTTTGACAGCGCCTGGCTCTAGGTCAATTTTCAACTTGGTAGAAAAGGCTGCTACTATCTCTTCTACGGTTGTCTCGTTGTCTAGGTCCAGTATTTCCAGCCTTATATTATCTGTGAGAGCGCGAGTTTCGAACTTGGCGCCCAGCACATTGCCAATATCTTCTTTTAGCTTATGAAGGTTATCTGCTCTTCCCTTACTTAGCTCGAGGAGTAAGTCGCCATTCGCTGTGCGCCTCACCTTGGTAACATTTCCTCCAACGGCTTTAATTTTTCATCTTGGCTTCTAGTTACCATTTTGAGCATATCGCTATATGAGACCCCTTCAGTGCTATGCAGAATAATAGCATCTGGTCTATGCTTTAACTGAGCCTTTCTTTTTGTTTTAGACTCCACAGTTTTCCATTCTGGTTGAACTTGGGGAGCTGAGGCTTTGTGACCTTGCTGTGCATTGTTCTGGGTCTTATTTGCCCGTGTACCTTTGTGAGAAGCTTTTCGGTCTGCCAATTTTGTCCTGCTGCTTTCTTGTGGTGTCCACTGTGTCTGCACATTCGTGGTATTCTCCATTTTTTTGAGGATTGCGAATGCTGAGAGTGCAAACTTGTTTAACGCAAAGACTTGCTGGGCTTGGTCCTTCATGTCATTATTTACATATGTATCTGGCGTTTCGCAGTGCTTTAGCTAGCTCACCTGACTTTTTCACCATTGACCGGAGTAGAATACCTAGGTCTTCGTTTTCGGGATCAACTGGTTCGCATATTGCGTTCATCTGATTCGGCTGCTGTGGGTCGGCATCTTCGTTGGGGCCGAGCGACCAAGCGCTTGGAGTTGACCATTGGCTCGGCTGATCTGGCGATATTAAAACCCGCCGGCAGAAGCCCTTTGCCCATCCTCTTCGTACTCCATTTGACTGACCGGCATTGCCACAGCGGCAGGGGCCAATGCTGGCCGTTATCAATCTATAGATTCAGTAGATTCGAAATTAGAAAATTTTAAAAATTCCAACGATCGCCAAATGGTGCAGCCTGAAAGCATGCACCGCTTATGTACGCTGTTACGGGCTGTAAGCTTACAGGTCTGCTACCCGTATCAGCTGTGTCCGAATACGTTGACCAACACTGCTGAACAGCTGATGCTATCGAACTACGAAATATGAAGGTAAGCCAGGTGGAGTAGTGGCTCCCGATTGAGCCCGCAGGTGTTTGGTACGTAGCACCACCCCTAACCGACTCTGGTTAACAATTGTGTATATTCTCAGGTCTCAGGAAGCTCCTTTATTTGACGAGATTTCGGAACGACTTGAACTACGCGACCGTACTTGGTGAGAAGAAAAACTGTGTGTCACCGCCTTGCATTGTGTGTGTGTGTATATGTCAGAGCCCGGCACTCATATCACCCGGGGGACGAACACGTTCGGCACCTCGTATGCGTGTAACCGAACGGCTGCCGAAGTCCTCACACAGAGGATGAGGGTTGATTTAGTTTCCCTCAGCATTTCGACGAAAGCAGATCTATGTCGCTTTGTTGAGAAAACACACATGAAAAAATTGATCGCTGCTTTGTTTTCTCTCTCTTTTTCTTGCATAAGATTATTTCCTGCACTCGTTTTCTTGATTCGAGGCAGAATTTGATGAAGTTTAATTTTGCGCAGTGTAAAGCAACATACGCATACAAGCAAGTGCACACATACAACTAAACTTTTTTAGCGCTCTCTTTGTGCCGGGCCCCGGTATATGTGTTATGTATAAAAGGGCTGAGAGAGAACTTAGGGGTATGTATTAGAGACCTGCACGAGTACATTCGAAACACAAAACGAAATCCCTCTACACTTTCGGAACTTGTTTTCACACTTACTCGTATTTGTAAATCGAGTATATCAAGCATCTCAAACGAACGAATGAGTTTAAACGAGCAGGGCATACTGAAAAATCCGGTAAAGCAAATCCGAGCATATCGAGAAGCAAATACCGAAAATCGAACCGAGTACTAGGTACTGTTCAAATGTCTTGCTCATTCTCGGTATACCGAATTGTGAAGTACCTGACAGCATACTCAATGTATATAATATGAAACATCGGAAAATAAATTCATTTTATAAAAATATTTACAGTATTTAATAAAAAAAAAACATGATTTTATTATAAATTTAACAATGATATCTTAACAATAACTATTAATACATTTTGAAACATTTTTTGTAAAGATAGTAATAATCTGAGACTATTTCTTTTATATATTTGAAAAATGCTGTTTGTCAGAAAATCGACTTAAAGGTTTTTATACTTGAATATCTTCACTGAAAGCCAATCAGTTGAAGCGCTAAATCTTTCTCTGTTTATTTCCGATTTACTTTAAATTTCCACACAACATTCTTCAAATACTAATAATCAAAAATGTATTAAAATTAAAAAAAAAAAATTAAATTGAAAACCTAAGACCACTCCCACCACCTCCCCCTCCCCCTTAAGTGTATTTTTAATTTTTTTCAAATTAAAATTTAAAAACATAATTTCATTTATCATGGCGCTGTTTGTGGCAATTCTGCTTCTTTTTTCTGAAATTAATAACCGGGCCTGAGAGAAAGCTCTTTCAGACGAAGCACTGCTAGCTGGAATACATAAAGTTTTGCAGCTTACTTTAAAAAGAAGTGGAAAATGGTCTTTATTTGATTCCCACCACTGTAAAACGTTAAAATTATCGGACAACGAAACTTTCAAGGACATGTATGCTTGAAGCTCTGAGTCTATAGATAAAGTTATATTGTCAGTACTATAGTTTGGTACTAATTCAGAAAATATTTCCATCTGCTCTGATGTTTCTAATTATCTTTCGACAGAGTCACTTTCTACCCAATAGTTTGTCATTAATTTCTTACACAATTGAATTATTCGTTCTTTTTCCAATTCAGTGAAATTTAACAACTTGTTTGTGGGTGGAAATAAAAAAAATGCGATTTTGTGGTAGTCCGTAATATAAGGATCCACAACGGTTTTAAGTAGCTCTGCTAACAATGATTTTAGTTGGCTAGCTAAACCAGTGTCGCTTAATTCAAATTTAGTTTTTCTACTTAAATTATGCAAATGTGGTATTACTAAATGTAGAGTCGGATAGTTTTCTCCTTCTAATGCTTTCGAAGCCTTTTCAAAGTGTTTCAAAATGTTTACAATTGATTTGATGTTGTCATTGTTTACATTTTGCAATCAAGAAAGTTCATTTTTTTCTTTTAAAATGGCAGCGATGTCATCCCAATTTTGTGCTATTGAAGAAAACGTGTAGTAGACTGTATTCCATCTAGTGTGGCAGAAACTTTTAAGCGATATATTAAGCCGGGAATTTAGTGCGGATTTTTAAAATATTTCACCAATTTGTTGCAATTGAGCAAGAGGTCAGATAGCTCAGAAATATCCCTAAACGCTTTCTCCACAATATTATTTAGTAGGTGATTTATGCAATGAATGTGATTGGTGCTTCGAAAAGCGCTGACCATATTGGAGCCTCGGTCAGTTACAATTACAGCTTTGTCGTCATCCATTGCCAAATTAAAATCACTTAGAATGTTTGTGATTTTATACTTAACGTTTGCGCCTTAAATAAAAAACATTATTGCAATGAACCTGTTGAAACATTAATGAGTTAATTTACCTGTACACGATTGATCTCCCATAGATTTTAGTGCCAGCAGCCGGGTGACCATTGCGCCGCTTTTAATGTAGTGAACTGTGCACGAAATATATGACCTCTTTAGGAACTCGTCAGTCCAAATATCAGAGGTAATGCTGTAGCCCGATGTCTTTGACTTAATAACATCTGCCTTTATATTTTCAAACTCTGAGTTGTAGTGCTCTGACACCTCCCTCGAAATTGTCGATGGGTGGGGAGTTATTTCGTCTATATTTACTCCACTACCATATTGTGCTCCAACTCCGGCAAACATGGCAAATAATTTCTTTAACCCATCGTCTTTGAGAATATTAAAGGGTCGACAACTTTTGACGGTCCATTAAGTAGCGGCTTCTCAAATTCGCTTTTTGGTTTCGGGATCTACACGTTGTGCGGGGGTGTCTGTTTCGGTTTTCCAGCATTTTGCCATTATATAGCATTTGTGTTTCACTAAATTTGAAGTACAATTGGAGTACTTCAGAATTTGGAAACATACATTGCATCCAACGATGTTTTTTATCTCTTCTTCATTCTCATCCATGACCAGACCAAATGTATTCCAGACTTCACTCCGTCCTCTCTTTTTCTTAAATTTGTATTCTTCTGTCAGTAGTTTGGTCTTAATCGATGCAAAATGCTCGATTACTCCTGAGCTTTCCGAAATTCCATGCTAATTTAAAAAGATATGTATAAGTATAGTGTACTTATACATATAGGTATGCACATACATAGATGAATATTAAACTAATTTTAAAAGTACTATTAGTATGTACATATATACATAGTATGTATTACATACATACAATCTTTTACAAATTGATACTATAAAAGGACAGCACAGTTAGTTAGAACAACACATTTAGTTAGTTTTACACATAAATATCAACAATCATTTACTTAATTTAAGCATACTTACATTATTCGAATTATTTTGCAGATTTTCTTTGCTGTTCATTTTTGTACGCACAAAAAAAAGATACACACTTTGCAACTACTCCAGTGAGATTAAAACAAAATCGAAATTAAATTGGCATTCGAAAATTATTGACATTTCATAAGTATGACCATACTCACGAGTACTTGGAAGTACCAAGTAACTTGAAAGAAGTACCCGTATTCATTTGTTTCGTTTGTAGTCTTTCTTATTTGTTTCGGCTTGCTTTGATTTTGTTTTTGTTTGTTCGGCTTGATACATTCAGGAACTCTACGAAACACAAAACTTCGAGACTTTTCATCTCGTTTCATTCGTTCCGAAGCAATATTATCAAATCAAATATAGGAAAATTTGTAAGTATTTGAAAGACTGAGGCAAATGAGTGTATTCGTGCAGGACTCTAGTACAGAGCCCGGCACTCATATCCCCCGGGGGACGAACACGTTCGGCACCTCGTATGCGTGTAACCGAACGGCTGCCGAAGTCCTCACACAGAGGATGAGGGTTGATTTAGTTTCCCTCAGCATTTCGACGCAAGCAGATCTATGTCGCTTTGTTGAGAAAACACACATGAAAAAATTGATCGCTGCTTTGTTTTCTCTATCTTTTTCTTGCATAAGATTATTTGCTGCACTCGTTTTCTTGATTCGAGGCAGAATTTGATGAAGTTTAATTTTGCGCAGTGTAAAGCAACACACGCATACAAGCAAGTGCACACATACAACTAAACTTTTTTAGCGCTCTCTTTGTGCCGGGCCCTGCTCTAGTATGTATATACACTAATACATACCCAAGTGAAAAAATTTTTTCGATTGCCAGCCTCTTACATAAATCATTTTAGGTTTAACGCATACAAGCAAGTGCACACATACAACTAAACTTTTTTAGCGCTCTCTTTGTGCCGGGCCCCGGTATATGTGTTATGTATAAAAGGGCTGAGAGAGAACTTAGGGGTATGTATATACCAGGGCCCGGCACAAAGAGAGCGCTAAAAAAGTTTAGTTGTATGTGTGCACTTGCTTGTATGCGTGTGTTGCTTTACACTGCGCAAAATTAAACTTCATCAAATTCTGCCTCGAATCAAGAAAACGAGTGCAGCAAATAATCTTATGCAAGAAAAAGATAGAGAAAACAAAGCAGCGATCAATTTTTTCATGTGTGTTTTCTCAACAAAGCGACATAGATCTGCTTGCGTCGAAATGCTGAGGGAAACTAAATCAACCCTCATCCTCTGTGTGAGGACTTCGGCAGCCGTTCGGTTACACGCATACGAGGTGCCGAACGTGTTCGTCCCCCGGGGGATATGAGTGCCGGGCTCTGGTATATACACTAATACATACCCAAGTGAAAAAATTTTTTCGATTGCCAGCCTCTTACATAAATCATTTTAGGTTATAACAACACAAAAATATTACATTGTCATTTATTTAAATAATTAGCTAGGAAATTGGCAATTTTCCGTGGCACACTAGTGAAGAGCCTTGAAACACTATTTTTAAGATTTATTTAGGCAATTAATTCCCACTTTTACTATATTTTTTTAACAATTTATAGCGGAGCTTTTTTCTTTGTTTTTTTCTTTGTGTTGAGGCGAATGCTCAAACTAGCACCAATGGCCGACTGGCCATTGGCTCCTTTATTGTTCTCATTCTAAGACCTTAGAATCTATAACAAGGGTCATTAAATACAGCAATTTACAATAAGTGCTGAAGGCATAATAAAGTGAAAAATGAATTAAGACTAGTCCAAAGTGGTCTAGAATATATATAATATCATGTAATTTGGAAATTTCTCACAGATTTATATTTGCGGCTAAGTTCATTAACATAACTTGAATCCAGACTGCACTGTAACTGGAGGCAGAGAGATGTCCAAATGTTAATTAACAGTGAGATACAAATGTCCAATAGAAATATTTTATGGGCGTGATTAAAAATTTTAGGATATTTTTAGGCATAATTATCTTCTATTAATTTGTGTCATCAGGCGTTATTTTTTAAGATAAGGCGTTTGATCCGCCTGGCCTCAGTCTTTCGATTAAGGCCGCTTTATTTTCTATCCTTTCATCTTCTAGAGACAAACAATAGAAATTAAAAAATAGGGCCGTTACAGCAGCAGGGGAGGGACAATATAAAATAACTTATAAACTAGCTTAAATACTAACAATGAATGTATAATAATAAAATAGACAATAACATTTAGAATTTAGTGTTTTTTAGAGATAATTATGGCGTAAGTAGTTTTAAGTATTTAGCATAAGTAAGTATTAGTTTTTAGCAATAAGAATTTTAAATTTAATTTTCCGGTGCAAGGGGTCTTAATAGGGGGAATTAGGCGAGTGCAGAGGACACTAATAGAGGTAAGTAGAGAAGTGCATAGGGCGCTAGAGCGAGAAATGTAGGGAAACTGGCATTTTTTTGTAGTATTTTTAGGGCAACACTGGAGTGTTAGCGTTAGATTGCATATTCATTGTCTCATGCCCAAATTTTCTTTCCTTTTCATGATTCATTTGCCTTTCTTGCCGCTCTGGGCGCTGGTCAACGACAAATTTTGACAGTTCAGCCTTATAAAATGCACAGCCCCTATAGGTGGCTCTATGGCCATCTCCGCAGTTGCCACTCTTTGGAGATTGGCCATCAGGAGAGGCGCATTTGTCGGATTTGTGCTGGCCAGCACAGACGGAGCAGAGCGGGGGAAGGCAGCAGTACCTGGCTGTGTGGCCAAAGAGGAGGCAGTTTTTGCATTGGGGAATCTCCCTTCGGCCCCTTTGCCTCTCGACGCGTTCCTCCTGGCTGCCTAGGACCTTAATTTTAAGTATTTCATCATGTTTATTGTCATTATGTTTGTTAATTTCAATTAAAAAGACATTCATTGGCCTCTTAGTTCTGTAGTTTGTTAGTCTTTTGATGTATTTTGTCTCAAATCCTAGCTTTTTCAGGTCACGACGGATAGCTTCGCATTCAGTGGAGTGGTGTAGATTCAAGATGGCAAGTCTAGCACCTCGTTCCCATCTGTGAGTAAAAAAGGCAAATTTGTTTGCCTCCAGGGTAGCTTTTATTTTGCCATAGGTGTCCATTGTTTTGGCCGTGATTTGAGTCAGGCCGTTACTCCAGGTGATAAAGGGAGAGAATTTCCAATTCTCTCTTTTTTTTTACTTGTATGGCCGCAGTTGCAAAGCCAAGTGGTTGGCTCCCGAAGGAGTCAACCATCTTTTATTGTATTTCGCTCCCTATCAGGAAGCATATACAATTACAATAAAAACGAGCTTAGAAATAATTTACAATGGCTTATTAATAGTGTGAATGATTAATATATAAGACATAATGTTTGTTGGGTGTTACTGGTAGGACAAAAAAAAAATTGTGGGAAATTGACATGGGAAATTTTTTACAGGCAAGTAAATAAATGCTCAAATAAAGGATCAAGAACAAGTTGCAAGCTGCAATAATTATAAAGAATATAGTATTTACAAATATTGTTCATTAATAGTGATTAGTATAATTGTTTCTTGCAGGTTATCAGTTCGAATCATATCGATTCATGGCGTCATTGCAGTTGGCAAAATCTTTGAGGCAGCGCTCTTATTGTCAGGAAAATTCCCTCTTATAGGCAAGAAGTGAGTAACATGTGTTGTTTTTTTTGTCATAGGCAAACATTTCGGCTTATTTCTGTCTCTCTTCTCGGATTGGACTATGTGAGACCCCAGAACAATGTATGCGTGCCCTTCAGCCCCAGTATTGGAGGTTTTGGGCCGTCAGGAGAGCTTGTTTGCCTGTGGAGTGGCAGCACAGTAGGCTAGCAATTGGTGCGCGGCACTGGAGAAGCATCTGTTCCATCTACAGGCTCGTTTGGAGGAAAATAACTAGGAGCGGGAGGGCCAAATCCCTTCGGCCGCAATGTAGTGCTCGAGCAGGCATTGCTTGGATGATAGGTCCATATAGACTGCCTGCTGGCCAGGCCTGGTACAGGCTGGCTGAAAGCGGGAGGGCCAAGTCCCTTTAACCGCTGTATGGAGATTTTGTCAAGGTCAGCTGGCTGAAAGTCAGTAAGTAAAGAATTAGCAGTTTTTTGCACCTTCATGGGTGGTAATCTCTCATTATTTTTTGTTTCAGCTTCTATGCTACTTTCAATCTCATTCAGGAGCTCGTTTTCAACTCGCTCAAGATTTTTGAGAGTTGGTCATCATTAAGGGTGAATCTTGAGTGGAGGCAGGACAAGTCGCTGGATTTGGATTGGCTGGCCCTTCAATCGCTCTTCTATGTACGCGCGATTTCGTGTGCCTCTTTTAAAATCTCGAAACAGGCCGTTGATCACGTGTCCTTCCATGCGCACAACAGGTTTGTTTAGTTTCGATTTTTCCTCCTTTTGTTTTTTGAGTTCGTTTCTCTCAATAATTTTTTGGCATCTTAGGTGGCAATCGAATCTGATGAGAGATGGGGCGCCATCAAAATGGGCCGTCGCCTCCCGCATTGCATGCCGATCTAGATGAGTAGTTGGAGATTGCTGCTGCTGTGTGTCAACGGAAGATGAAGTCCGTAGCTGGGAGGCCTGTGCTGCTGGGTGGTGCTGCTGGACGACCATTTGATGCTGCTGCGTATCCATTTGCGGTGAGTATTGAATATTTGCTGTCATTGGTGGAGCTGGAATGTTAGATTGCTGCTGCTGAGTGTCAGCAAAAGATGAAGCCCGTAGCTGAGAGACTTGTGCTGCGGACTGATGCTGCTGGCCTGCCAGTTGATGCTGATTCATCTCCGCCAATAGCTGAAGATGTTGTATATTAGCTGCATTTTGAGGAACTGGAATAGTTTTCTGCCGAGTGTCAGCAGAAGATGAGGCCCGTAGCTGGGAGGCCTGTGTTGCGGGCTGGTGCTGCTGACCAATAAGTTTATGCTGCTGCTGCGCCATAATTTGCTGTGAACATTGTATACTTGCTGCAGTTTGAGGAACTGGAGTCTGAGATTGCTGCTGCTGACTGTCAGCAGTGGTTGACGCCTGTTGCTGAGAGGCCTGTGCTGTGGGCTGGTGCTGCTGGCCATCTGATTGATGCTGCTGCTGCGTCGCCAATATCTGTAGATATTGTATATTTGCTGACATAGGAGGAGCTAGATTTGTGGATTGCTGCTGCTGTGTGTCGATAGGAGTTGACACCTGAAACTGACAGGCCTGTGCTGGAGGCTGACGCTGCTTTCCAACCACTTGATGCTGCTGCTGCATCGCCATTTGCTGTAGATGATGTATACTTGCTGCAATTTGATGAACTGGAGTTGCTGACTGCTGTTGTCGTGTGTTTGCAGGAGATGACGCCTGTAGCTGAGAGGCCTGTGCTGCGGTCTGGTGCTGCTGGCCAGCTGGTTGATGCAGCTGCTGCAACGCTAAATGCTGCAGGTGTTGTATGTTTGCAGTACTTAGAGGAAACGTGGTTGTAGTTAGCTGTTGCTGAGTGCTATTTGTGGTAAGAAAGTTCTGTGTTGGTGCTGCACATTGCTGCTGGTTTGGCTGTTGAGTGAGCTGAGGTGTATTTCGTGCTGCTACCATTTTCTCTAGTTGAATAGAGTATCTAGGCCAGGAGAGCCTTGTAGGAGTAAAGGGTTTTTCCAGGATATTCCTTACTTCTACATTTGGGTGTTCTAGAGTGGAGATAGCAAATCTTACGCAAGCCAAGTCATATTTGAGTTCCATGGATTTAACATTATGTTTGTCGCGAATATAGGCATTTGTGCTGAATATATCCGAGTCCGTAATTTTTCTCAGCAGTTTGTTGTGCGTTCCACAGATTTGTTTGAATAGAGTTTCCGAAATAAGGCTGCCCCATACAGGAATAGCATACGTTAGAATGGAAACAATAATTTGCTTAAATATTGTGACTTTACATCTTGTGCTGAGGGAGCTCTTTACGCCAACAAGCCATTTTAGGCGATGATAGATAGCTTTAGCTTGAATACATAGGTGGTGACTCCTAGATATTTATATTGATTAGCGTTTTTTATAGGTTTTTCGTCGATTTTTATTAGGTAAGATCTTAGAGCAGGGGATATGTTTCGTTTTGTGTATAGGACACGAATAGTCTTATCATTATTTATCGTAAAGCACCATTTAGTTGACCATTTGGTGAATTCATTTAGGTATTTTTGCGTTTTCCTGATGGCCATGTAGGCATTTTTATCAGTAGATACGATTATAGTATCATCTGCGAACGTTGACAGTAGGATGTCAGGGTTCTTCTTGGTTTCACCTGATACCATGAGGAAGTCGTGTTCAAAGATATAATCAGGAATTGGCATGTCAGACGAATAAACATTGAAGAGAAGGGGTCCCAGAACACTGCCCTGGGGTATTCCTGCAGTGATTTTGCCAATTCTGGAATATGTGTCATCTGTGCCCCTGACTGTGAACGATCTATCCTGCAGATAGCTTTCAAGAATCTTGAACAAGCAGTAAGGCAGGAGTTTGGCCAGTTTATTCAATAATCCTAAGTGCCACACTTTATCAAATTCAGTAATGTCTACAAATACAGCAGAGCTGTATTCTTTTTGTTCGAGTGATTTTTGTAGTAACTGTGTGACCCTTGCGAGTTGGTGTTCAGTGCTGTGGTTTTACGAAAGCCAAATTGATGGTTTGGAATTGCTTTGCGAAAAGTTGAATACAAATTATATTGTTCACACCAAAGATTAAAAAGGGCAACGTTACAAGGTCAAGGACAATATCCAAACTATTCACACGAAATACGTTTTGGATGGCAAAGCAACGATTGCTTTTAAGAAGCCCTCACTGAATCTGTTGATTAAATGTGATCCCATTCAGCTGAAGGGGTTCCTGCAGACGCTTAAACTGGGTATGGAAGGCAAGGATGTCATCAATTTGAGACTAAATACAGTCACTGCCATGGCACAAAAATCAAAGTTACAGACGAAAATGGCTATAAATCGTCACAGTGACTATCCCATCAAGGTCTTTCCTCGATATCTACAATCCCTAACAATAGACAATACGCAATTGGTTAAATTGAGCTATCATATATGCTCCTTACGGAATCTAACCCACCTGGATGTATCCAACAATAAGTTGCGTAAGGTAAGGAAATAAATGAAAAGACAACTTTTAGCATCTTCAAAACTAAATTTAAATTTCCAGTTACCTGTTGAACTGGGGAGATTACACTTGAGCAAGCTCGTCCTCCATGACAATAATCTGGGTGAAATGGACGATTGGTCATTTCTAAATGGCAGCAAATTACGAGACTCCCTGCGCGAATTGGATTTATCGGCCAACGATTTGACATGTTTGCCTTTGCCTGTGGTCAAGTGCCACAAATTGGTTAACTTGAATCTCAATTACAATAATTTGACTCATCTACCCTTTGCCATACGTCGCCTGAGAAGATTACGCTCGCTTTACGTGTCGGAAAACAAATTAAAATCCCTGCCAGCTGCCATAGATGATTTACGTATTGAAATCTTGGATGTTTGGCGTAATTCATTCAAGGGTCTCAATGTCTTGGAGGCTCATCGCCTGGCCTTTGCTTCCGATGCGGACGGAGCTTCAACTCATTCGCGTGAACCTCTCTGGCTTCAAGCTGTGGCCTAATATGAACTGCCAATCGATTCCCTGCCAGCCTTACTCATTAAACTAATTGCCGAGGCACCAAAATGTACCTGTGGCAAATTGTGCGATGCTTTAGACAAGAAGCACATTATCGAACGTGTTGGTCAACCGAAATTTGTAAATATTAAAAATCTTACCTATAGTCGAGAGCATATGATCTATTCTGATGTTGTCATATGTGGCAACAATTGTAGTATAAGCAACCAATGTAAGAACCTTTCTCAGCTCTGATATTAGCCTATTATGCCAATGTGCCAAACAAAAAGTGGAATTAATAATTAAATATTATGAATAAGTAAATGAAAGAAAAAGCTGATAGTACTGTGATCTTGTTAATCTGTTTATAATATCTTTTAGCTCAAAAATGCTTCTAATCTTAGAGTCTCCTGTTTAGATTAACTTGGGATTTTGACCAGATGACTACCTATTGGATAAATGGAACTCAAGAACTTGAAATCAATTGGAATTGAAGAACATCACTCATCTTTATTTGGATCAACACGCAATTAATCTCAACTGAAAGGGCTTAAGGACTACAGGGCAACCTTCATCTTAAATAAATAGAAACGAAGATTTATTGTCATTATTCTTGAAGGAGGTATACATGTTTGTAGGAATGAAATCCTACATGAAATTGTAGGAAATCGGAATAATCTGCCAAAAGGTCCGAATTGTAAACAAATCTAGTACACTTAATTGATTTTTTGATATATAACAAATCCAACCCATGTATATTGGAAGTTGATTAGTTATTTGCCAATTAATCTATCTCAAATACTCTTGTTCATTGTTTCATCTCTACTAAATTAGAACTCTCTCCATTAAACATAATGTTTAAAGGTTGATTCATTGGGAAAACCTGAAAGGTAGGGTGCCTGAAAGGTTTTGATACAACGAATAATTACGAAAATTTTCAATTTAAGTGAATTTCAAAAATTTAAATGACGAACAAATGCTTTAAAATTTGTTAAACATCTTACATCTTGAGGGAGAACGAGAGAAAGGGAACTAAGGCAATTCTTTTGCCCTACACACACACATACACATATGACCATATAAAGACATTCACACACACGTCTACATCCCTTCCTGACTACACCTTCCTCCCCCGCCTTCTGTCCCTACGCAATCGTTTTTATCCTTATCATTCTGTATTTCTTGCCTATATATGGCTTACTTTTGGTTTCCTTTTGGGTTGCTTCTATGTTTTTCATGTTAAGAGAGCACAGCTCGTTGTTTTTATTATTAAAAGCTGTGTGGCGTATGTGACTTGCATAAATGTGTGTTTTTTTTTGTTCTCTGTGAGTTTTCTTTATCTGAGCTCACGAGCTTTTCCACATTTTCCTTTTTTGCTATCATTTTGCTTTTTACTTCCACTTTTTCTCTCTGTCTGTTTATCAAAATCACAAAACTTCTGGACACTTTTTAAATAAGCATAAAAAAATGACACACTAACATCCAACACACACACCACACACATGACACATACTCACTACCTCCCCACTACTGCCTCTTCTCTATACAGTGATTTTATTCACCACTTTAATGTGCAGCTGGGGAATTGGCTTGGTTTTGACTGAGAGGAAACGAAGAGAAGGGAGAGCGGAGATTCGTAAGTATAAAAAATGTTTATCTCAACTTGGGCCCAAATCCAATTTTGACTGGCATTTAAGTGTCTATAACTGACTATGCAGATTCTAAGTTTCGCGTTCATTTCAGCATTTGATTCACTTGTTTTGTGTAACATTTTATTTAAAGGAGCTTTAATATTAAAAACCCCTCTCAAATGCTTTACAATTTGAAGTCTTTACTTTTTGGCCTTTTAGTATTGATACATTTCAAATGAAATATTACGCGAAATTCGCTTTGAAAAAACTATACGGAAATCTGAAAGTAAAAACAAGGTTTTCAGTAAACTATAGCATACTTATTAGGGCTAAAGGAGCTTCTGACAACTTGCAGTCGCAGATTCGCGTACCTAAACTTCCCCTTGTCAGGGAATGTTTTAAAAATACAATTCTACAGTAGAACCTCGGTCATTCAAGGTATTGTGAAGAGAAACTCGGATGACACGGAAGAAATAAAGCAAACATTCTTTTAGGTGAATACGCTGATACTTTTCCCTAAAAATTTTGGAGCTAAAAAACTTTGATAATAATGGGCGGGCGTCTCCAGATCAATGCATTTGGCGCTAGAGGATAACTCAAAGTTTCGAATAAGAGAGAATATGTATTTAAACAATACTTTAGCATTGAAAAGAAACGTCATGTATTTGCACAATTAATTTTTTAGAACCTAAAAGAGTTGGAAGTAATTTTAAGACTGATAACAGTTGATATCTTGTTGGCCCTTTAAACTTGAAGCTATTATTTGAATTTGTGAATTAATTTTATTTGTTATAAATTTTCAATAGGCAATTTGCATGCACACTTAAAATAGTCTTTAGTTGTGTCCGTATATTAAATTCTGATTTTTTCGTACCCATATTTTTACAACTCATTGAAAACTATAAAGATTTTAAGCAAATATTTTGGCTCTTAAAATTTCACTTTTTATTCCCACTCCAAGGCTTAAAAATCAACAATCAACATCTTTTACCCTGTAAAACAAAGTATATTGAAATTATAAAGAAACAAGCTCGATGTTATACATAAGTAAATTGAATAATGCCATTATAATTCTGCGACTTTTGATACTTAATAGAACTTTGCTCGTTGTTTACTCATAATTATTAGCTTAAAGCTACTAAGAATTTCTTACAGGGTATAGAGACTTCGATAAGGCCAGGGATATATTGATTCCCTCTGGTTTTTCTGATATATTTATATACCCATAAAGGTATAAAACAATAATTTGTTATTCTTCCTTATTATCTCTTAACTCCAAAATATAAAAAAATTTGAAACGTAACCAAAAATTTGTTACAAATCAAATTCTAAATTCCAAATTTTCGATATTATTTTGTATGTTTTTCCGAAAATTTTATTGGCTTGCTCCAAAAAACTGCATTTTCATTTTTTGCTTTTTTAACCTTTCAAGATATTTCGAAATGTGAGCTTAGCTCTACCTTTTACAAGTTTATCATTGCAATATACATATATATCATATATATATTTTTTAGAAATCTAAAGGCTAAATATGATTTTATTTTGTTTTTTATATGGCCATATCCTATGCTATATTGTTATGTCTGAGAGTTGATTATTTGCCTTACTTCTACCTGTTGTGGTCTGGTTCCTTCTCCTTTTAACCAAATATCTGTGCATTTCATTAGCTGCAAAAATTGTATCTTTTGAGTTTAGGTAAACAAAATCAAACTCTAGGACTAGGAAATTGCTTTTGCCGACTTCCGGCCCGGTGGTAGTGGTTCGGTTGGTGCCCTTTCATTTGATGCTCTGCTCTTGCCCTTCACTCACTACTCTATAATGTAGTTAAATATTTGTCTAATATTTGTCAACTATTTCAAATACAATTTCAATTTCAGTGTTTAGACAAAAAGGTGATGAAAATTTAAATATTTACTGTTGACTTTGATGGAAGGAAGAATGGAAGGGAATGCATAATTCAGTTTTACTTAATTTCGAACCAATTTAATACTCTTATTCATTAAATTTAATGCAGTCAAAGGAGCGGAGGTTCTCGCAAAAGGAGAATATTGCAAAGTTCCTTCTAAAATTAATTCATTAGCATTTTATTACTGGGGAGCAACAGCAGCAGGCAACAAACCGACAAAAGATGCCAATGAAAATGTTGCAAATGAAGATTCCTTTGCCGAGTCGAGTCCTGTGCCTCCTGCTGGTAAGTTTATTAGTTAGTCGAAAGGAATCATCCAGGTGATACGCCATTAAATTGAGTGATGTAATCGTAAGCATGACACGTCGAAAACTTTTTAAACGCCCCTATGCGGCTGTACATTGGTGGTGCGACAATATAGCGGCAGCCAGACGAGCGTGTTTCCGTGCGCGGCGACAGTTTCAGCGTTCAAGAGGTACAGAAAGTTTTGAATCTCTAAGACTTGAATACCATAGCAAACGGCTGGATCTAAAGCATGCTACTGATAGCAAAAGAGAATGCTTCCTGCGTCTTTGCGATTCTGCCGAGCACGATCCCTGGGGCAAGGCTTACCAGACCGTGGTCAAACGCGTTGATGTCGGGAAAACATCAATACCATCTGATGCAGCGAGCCTGAATCAAATCGTCAGCTCACTTTTCCCACAAAAACAGGCCCAGCCACCACTGGCAACTCGAAGCAGTGAGATAGAAATAACAGCGTGCACGAAAACAGAACTGTTGGAAATCGTCAACAAACTAAATAATAAGAAAGCTCCTGGCCCCGACGGCATCCCGAACAGAGCTTTAAGGCTGGCAGATAATCTGCACCCTGATGTGTTCATCAAAATGTCCAATGCATGTCTGAGAGAAGGAACTTTTCCATCCAGATGGAAAAGGCAGAATCTGGTACTCCTACCAAAACCCGGCAAGCCTCCCGGCGAAGCCTCATCATATAGGCCTATCTGTCTTCTGGACACAGCAGGGAAAATATTGGAATCGCTCATAGCTCGTAGGCCCAACAAGGCTATTGAGCAAGGAGGTGGACTTTCTCCTAACCAATACGGTTTTAGAAAGGCAAGATCAACGATAGACGCGATAAGCACAGTTGTGGACACAGTCAGAGATGCCATATCTGGTAACCGATGGAAAGGGGGAACCAAACAATACTGCATGGTGGTGACTCTCGACATCAGAAACGCATTCAACTCGGCTGAATGGAGTCGTATAATGGGCAGTCTGGCTTCTTTCGGCGTCCAGGGTAATCTGCTGCACATAGTGGACAGCTACTTCACAAATAGGCGCCTCCGATACTCGACAGTAGACGGCTCGGAGGAATATAGCATCTCTGCTGGAGTACCACAGGGTGCAGTCCTGGGCCCCCTCCTGTGGAATTGCATCTACGACGGAGTCCTCAGACTCAATTTTGATCCGGGCACACGCATAATCGGCTTTGCCGATGATATCGCGGTAGTGGTAACGGAAAAGGAGCTTGCAGTAGCGGAACAAAAATGCAACAACGCCATTGCAACTATTGGCCGGTGGCTGGCTGTTGCTGGTCTTGAATTGGCAGCCCACAAGACTGAAGCCGTTTTAATTAGCAGCAGGAAGAAAGTCGAGACCGCCTCTATAGAAGTTGGTGGCAAAACTATCACATCTAAGAGGGCCACCAAATACCTAGGGGTAATGCTGGATACACGACTCTGCTTCCGTGAGCACTTGGAATATACGTGCCAGAAGGCCCTGAGCTCTGCACGTGCGCTGGCAAGGATCATGCTCAATACAAGAGGCCCCAAACAAGAGAGAAGGCTGTTGTTAACTAGCGTGACAAAATCCATTTCCCTGTACGCTGCCCCTGTTTGGGCTAGTGCGCTACGGGTGAAAAGCTATAGGCGAGGGCTGGAATCGGTCTTTAGACTCTGCGCAATGAGAATTTGCAGTGCGTTCCGCACATTTCAGACGATGCTGCTCATGTCATCGCTGGTCTGTCTCCGATCAGCGATCTAGCGTACGAAGCAGACGCGATGTACAGAGCGCTACACTCCACACCACCGGTAGTTGAGCGATCGCCCTTAGCCAGTAAACGGCAAGAATACGAGGCGAACATGTGGTTCCATGGCAGCAACGATGGACAGAATCTGCGAAGGGCCGTTGGACTTACTGCCTTATCCCAGACCTACAACAGTGGATAGGCAGAAGTCACGGGCAAGTTACGTTTTACCTGACGCAAATTCTGAGCGGCCATGGCTGCTTCACAGCCTATCTAAAGCGTTTCGGGCACGAATGCACGTGGTGCGGAGCCGGCATTGTCGAGTACGCAAGGCACATAGCTTTTCACTGCCCTCGCTATGAAGCACAGAGACGCGAGTTGGAGTCCAGGATCGGCACGCGCATCACCATTGAGAACCTGGTGCCTCTGATGTTAGAAAACGGTCGCGCATGGGAGGCAGTGTGCGAGTTTGCGGCAGCCGTTATGGTCGAACAACGGCGACTAGAGAGGCTGAGAAGGGAGGATTAGTTTAAAAGGTTAAGTTTAAGCCGTCCGCTGCGAAGCAATACCTCGCGGTAGTCCCGCAGTAGCTTGTTTGAGTCAGACCGCCAATAACTAACTATGTATATACGTGAAGTAAATGAAATTTTGTTGTAAATAAAAATGAATACAAAAAAAAAAACACATATATATAAAGAGGAACTGAGAAAAAGTGGAATGTGTACCTCGTCGCGTCCTGGTTTGTCTGTGATATTTCCGTGTTATCCGTGATCGTAAACCTTGTAGTCCTGCAACTTAATAGTTTTTTAGTGTAGCAGTCTCACTCTTGTTGTTACCAACGTTCCGCCGGCTGCCAGTCTGCTTCGCAAGTGAAAAATCAAATCAATATTCTTTTTCCCGGCCTCCCGCCGCGTCGGTCACTTGGTGGTCGGAGGGGTGCGGGGCGCCTTCTTTCCGCATCACCCAACTTTTTCCTCCGCATCTGTGTTAGTGGGATGCCAGTTGCACTTTTTTAAATAAATTTTTCAACCACGCTGTAAGTAAACACACAATTGGTGCGATAACCAGCTGTTGGCGGACCTGCCAAGCCGGTCTCGAAAGCTCCCCAGGGCTATCATTTGGGAGTCGAGCTTTCACCGCAAAACCTCTAAGCCGGGGTTCTCGATCACCTCCCACCAGACTAGCAACATAGCAGCGCACCAGCCCAAACCTTGGTGACGTAGGCGGTGGCCTACCTGGCAGCGGTGCTGCCTATAATCGCCGTAGCGAAGAAATTTAAAACCGATTTGGAGAATTTTTTATTTTTTCTTTCGGACAAGGGCCTCCAAGTACCCGGTTCGACTCCGCTGCGAGGAATTAAAATTAAATTTCAAATTTTTTCTTTTTGAAATTTATTCAATAAACTGTCATTTCTGGCACGGTAGGGGTTCAAATCCGCTGCGGGCAATCTAGGATTCAAAATAAAAAAATTATTTTTCTTTTATAATTTTTTTTATTTTTTATTCTTCTATTGTACACCGAGCGGCCCATATTCCCGCTGATCGCCTGAATCTTCTAAAGGAAGCCGAGCCGGAGCGGTATAACTCCCAACGCCCACCAGGGGGAAATACCTGGTCGTCAGGCCGAGGGAAATGGACGGCGAGGAACTAATGGTGTTTCGACGTACTAGAATTGCCACTGCGAGCGGCTGCTAGCCAGCAAGAGAAGATGCGGAGACGGAGAGACGGAGAAGCAGTTCATGCCAACGACAGTGCCCCACCGAAAAGGTCAAAATTGCAGCCTGTTTGCAAAGAACTCTCGGAAATGGGCGTACTGTTGGAGGAGATCTCGGAGAGGATCAAGCCCGAGAAGGAAGGAGGCAAGCGGGGAATCACCAACGCCATTCGTGAAAACGTGGAGAGGCTGAAAGAGCTGCAGGCGGAAGTCAGCTCCCGGCTCAGCGGTCACCCGACCGAGCAAATTTCATTGGAGCCACGTTCCAATTGGTCGAAGGCGCCACCTGAGCGTGTCAGTCGTGGGCAGCAGACCGATGAAATGTCCCCCATGACCATGCTTTCCCGGCCCACGCAGACTTCACCATTGGCAAAGCGAGAAGGCAAGACACCAGTCCCGTCTGAACCAGCTCGTAATCAACTCCGGCACCCGAGTGCTCACGCATCTAGGCTGCGTTCCTAAAAACGGCACCCGGTGGAACCCCAGCAGCAGCAGCAGGAGTCACCTACTCCTCAAGGCGATAAACCGCACATCACTACAGCGGATCATGGGACATCCGAGGACAACCAAGGCTGGAAAACTGTCGGCCCACCAAAGCCTCGACGTGGTGGCTCCTCGATGCAGGCCAAACCCAGAATCAGGCATAGACCGGATGCAATTCTGATCGAGGCCAGCGGCAGTCTTAACTACAGCCAAGTTCTCACGATGGTGACAAGGAGCACGGACGACAAACTGCTTCAAGTCCGCGAGCTCGTCTCCAGAGTTCGACGCACTGCAAACGACGCGCTGCTTCTGGAGCTCCGGAAAGACCCAACAACGGACATTAAGTCACTCGGAGAGAATATTACCAAGGTACTAGGCGACAAGGTAGGAGTAAGGGCTCTCCAACAGCAAAGGGCCATAGCGATCTATAACTTAGATGCAGCGGCGTCACGGGAGGAGTTACTTACTGCGATAGCCTCACAGGCTAAGGTCGACGAAAATGCGGTCTCAGTTAAGAGTCTACGGCCGGGCCTGCGCAACTGCCAGACGGCAATAGTAAGGGCTCCTGAGGCGGTAATTAAGAGGCTCACAGATCTGGGTTTTGTGACGATAGGCTGGGGAAAATGGCCCATTAAAGCACTCGAAGAACGGCCACTGAGGTGCTTTAAGTGTCTTACCGGTCATATAGCCGCGAGATGCACAAGCTTGGAGACAGGTCACGCTGCTGCTTTAAATGCGGAGAAGCAGGCCATATAGTAGCCAATTGTCCTTCAAAGGATGCCAAATGCTTCCTATGTGCTGGACAAGGCCTGAGTCCAAGAAACCTAGCGGGCAGCCGCCTATGCACAGCGGGGGCGACTCGAGGACTCCAAAGCTGCTCCAATGACCTCGTCAGTACTGAAGATCCTGCAGCTGAACCTAAACCACTGCATCGCGGCCCAGGACCTACTGCACCAGACGATCAGAGAGCAGTCAATCGACATAGCTCTTCTAAGCGAGCCCTACTCTACAGGAGAGTCATCTAAGTGGGTGACTGACGCCGACAGGAGATCCGCAATATGGTCTTGTGGGACTTCAAACCAGCTGCTGAACACATGGTCCTTTCATCACTTCAGCAGAGCCAAGGTGAATGAGCTGGCAGTGTATAGCTGCTACTTGCCAACTAGTTTACCAATTGCTCGCTTCGGGGATGTCTTGGATAACCTCGTAGAGGACGCCAGAGGCCGGCCAAGAGTCGTCATCGCGGGTGATTTCAATGCCTGGGCAATTGAATGGGGCTGTCCAGGCTGTCCGTTCTCTGTTGGAGGCCTTTGCATCGCTCAACCTTGTGACGCTAAATGCAGGGGGCAGGAACACCTTCAACAGAGCGGGAACTGGCTCCATAATAGACCTGACATTCGCAAGCGATACTATCGCCAGGTCGTCATTATGGAGCATCGGCGATTTCTACACGGCGAGCGATCACGAGGCCATACTGCTTACCTAGGCAGGCTGTCCTAGAGTGTCACAACGAGTTTACCCTCAGCGAATATCCTTCCGCTCTGACACTCTATCAACTTTTCGAGCGAAGCTGGCGGGGCTGCAAGTTTGCTCGAATGCTGAAGACTCCGTAATCCATGTCATGTCCATTTTGAGAGCAGCCTGCGAATGTAGCATGACGCAGCGTACGTCGTACGGCAGACACCACAAGCCAGTGTGCTGGTGGAACAACAAAATAAATGAGGCCAGGCGGTACTGCCTTAGAGCGAGAAGGCTATATCAGCGGTCCAGAGGAACCGCACAGTTCGAGCTATTAAAAAGCCAGTACCAACTCCGAAGGCGACTTCTAAAGAAGGAAATCCGCTCAAGTAAGAGAGAAGCATTCCTAGCGCTATGTGACACGGCCGAGCAGGACCCTTGGGGCAAGGCGTATCAAACCATTGTCAAAAGACTGCGCTCGGACCCATTGGATACCCCCCGCGACCCACTGATTCTAGAACGGATGGTACGACTCTTTTCCCCACTTCGCCACAGCGTGGACAGAATAAAGGAGTGTACAAGCGAGGAAGTAATCTCCATAGTCCGCAGGATAAAACCGAACAAAGCCCCTGGACCAGATGCTATCCCGAACAGGGCTCTCGGTTTGGCGGTCTCACTTGTCCCTGAAGTGTTTACGGAGATGTACAATCAGTGCCTGCGTGAACGCAAATTTCCGAGCATCTGGAAACGGCAAAATTTACTGCTTCTACCTAACCCGGGCAAACCACGAGGCGAGGCTTCCACGAGGCACGGTCCACGACTGACGCGATCAGCAGGGTAGTCAATATCGCGGCGGATGCCATTGCTGGATCCCGGTGGAAAGGCGGATCCAAGAAATACTGCCTAGTGGCTACACTATCGGGAGTCCCGCAAGGTTCCGTCCTGGGCCCGCTTTTGTGGAACGTCATGTATGACATAGTAGAACGGGCTGAGATAATGGTCGGTAACACACGGATTCTGTCGCAGAGGGCCATCAAGTACCTGAGACTTATGTTGGACACCCGTCTCTGCTTTCGGGAACACCTGGAATACGTGAATCAAAGGGCCCTAGTATCTGTAAGGTCCCTTTCAAGAATAATGATGAACACGCGAAGCCCCAAGGAGGGACGCAGAAGACTGATGACGAGTGTTACAAGGTCGATAGCCCTTTACGCCGCTCCTATCTGGGCCGACGCATTGGGCACAAGGAGCTACCGCCGCGACCTTGAAGCGACCTATAGACTCAGCGCAATCAGGGTGTGCAGCGCATTTAGGACGGTGTCGGACGAGGCGGCGCTGGTCCTAGCAGGCATGGTTCCAATCGACGAGCTAGCCAGAGAGTCCAAGGCCATGTATTACGGCAAAAGGACGAATGCCCCAGCGGCGCGTTATCGGAGATGGGCAACCAGCAACATCAGCGGCTACAAAGTATAGGCCGGTGGCAGAGGCGCTGGGACCGATCGCCTAAAGGTAGATGGACGCATCGGCTTATCCCGAAGCTTGACTCTTGGCTGAACAAAAAGCACGGCGAGGTGAATTTCTACCGGACTCAGCTCTTGAGTGGCCATGGCTGCTTTAGAAGCTACTTGAAGCGGTTTGGGCACGATTCTGGGGACGAATGTACATGGTGTGGTAGTGGGATAGTTGAAGACGCGCACCATGTTGCATTTCTCTGCCCGCGCTACGATGCAGCAAGACAGAGCTTGTGTGAGGAAGTCGGTCAGAGAGTCACTGGGGACTCTCTTTGGTCCTGCTCATGCTGGATGACCATAAAAACTGGGAGGCGGCCAGCAAGTTCGCAGCCATCATAATGAAGGAGCTCAGGAGACTAGAGAGAGAGAGAGAGGACCTGGCTAAGATCTGGCTAAGCAGCATGCGAAGCAATGCCTAATAGGCGGTACCGCATCTGCTGATCCTGGCCACTAGTCATCTGTCTTCCGTCCATCTGCTGTCTACAGCGTGAAAAGCTTTATGTATATATAGTCATATATCCAACTCCAATACCCAATAACATATAAATATTTCGCCCCCTAAAATTCATAAAGTAAACATCCGTTTTTATAAACAATTGTCCCCCTCAAAACCAAAGCGTATGAACGCTAATCCATAAAATTAACATAAACAATTAAACACTTGAAATTATAATTGTCCCCCTAACAACCAAAAGCGTGAGAACGCTAACTCAGCAATTAAAATCGGACCAATCAAATCATCGAAATATCAATCACGCCACCAAAGGGCTCCCAAATTTAGCTTATAAATATAACCGTAAGACATTTTTGTAACCAGTTCTAAGTTTTCATTCAAATAATAAAGTAGGTTGCTTTTAACACACAAAACATATATTTTTTTTCCTTATTGGGTAAATTGGATATTTAATTGGCGCAGTCGGTAGGATTGGAAAAAAGTTATTACATCCGTGTTACATATAGAATTGTTATCCGTGTGTTACATAGAATTGGTGAATAATCACTGTAGTGAACGGGTAGTGCTCAAAAGTCTGTGAACAACAGTGAAAAAAATTTTCTGCCAACTGTGCGCGGAAATATCAACTGTGTGTTGCAACCAAAAAAAAAAAAAAAAAAAAAAAATATTTACGCCAACTGTGCGCGAAAATATTAACTGTGTGTTACAACCATTAAATACAATTGAGGAACAAAAACGCCAACATGTGTGCGAACAAAAAACCAAAATCCAAAATAAAACATAACCAAAACCCAGAAAATTAACAAAACAAAACACCACAAAAAACCCAGAAGATCAACAAAACAAAACATCACTAAAACCCAGAAAATCAAAAAAAATAAAACACCACTAAAACAAAAAAAGAAGAAATAAAATGGCTGTAGACCTCTGGAGCTCCAGAGAATCTGAAGTCATTCATAAGGAGGATAGATTTTATTATGCACCTATATCCAACCCATGATATAAGGCAACATAACATATTGTTCAGTGCAATCGAGATGCAGCTCACTGGAGAAGCACAACGGCTCTCACAAATTGGACAAGCCAACACCTGGCCGGAACTAAGGACACTTCTCATCAATGAATTGAAGGCGCAGACCCCCTGTGAGGAACTTCTTTGACGCCTCTACAACACCAACTATGCAGGAAATCTTCGTAAGTTTGTAACAGAATTAGAAGATAAGTCCTATATTATCACAAACAAATTAAGTCTAGAAAACGATGCAAATAACACCGCTCTTTATACCAATGCTTTAAATAACACTATAAAAGACGTAATAAACAAAAAATTACCCGATAGATTATTTATGACGTTAGCTAGATACGATATAACCATAGTCAGCAAATTGAAGCAAGTAGCTCAAAGAGAAGGGTTATACGAGAATAGTATAACAGAAATCAGAAAATCAAATCAAAGCCAAAATCAGAATCAAAAAGGTGGAAAATCTTTTGTACCCAATAGTACAACTCCGTCTCAAACAAAACAATCAGATACAACACAAAAACAAAAACTATTCCAAGAACTTCAACAAAAATTAAATATTGACAGGGCTCAAAATCCAATGAATAGTCAACAGCAAAACAACTATTCAAAGAATAATGTAGCAAACCAGCCTACAAAAAGGCAAAGAGAAAGTAATAGTGGAATTAGCAAAATCCGAAAATTTTCATCAGAACGCCTCGGATCAATCGGAAGAAGAGATAGAGACAAGTCCTTCATCAGAATAATGATGAACAATAAACCTTTGAGATGTGTAGTCGACTCAGGCTCTTCAATTAATATAATGTCCGAAAACTTTTTTAATTTCAAAACCTATTTAGGAGATTCCAAAATTCACATGATTGAAGGAGCAGTAGAACTAAAAGAAATTATTTTCCTTGCACCCAGCAAACTTTGTCCGACAGAACAAAAATTTTATACATATAAATTTTCAAATAAATACGACATGTTGATAGGCAGAACTTTCCTAAAAGCCTGCAAAGCACAAATAAATTATGAAGAAGAATACGCAAAATTTGGAAACTATACATTTTATTTTAGAGATGATGAAGAAATAGAAGAAGAACAAAACTTAGAAATTTTGGACCCACCCACAGAAAGGGACCCGGAAACAAATTTTGCGATTGAAAACGAAATAATAGAAAGCAATGAGTATAGACTCGACCATTTAAACAACGAAGAAACTCAAAAACTAAAAAAGGTCTTGTACGAATTCAGTGACATTAAGTACCGCGAAGGTGAAAATTTGACTTTCACCAGTACCATAAAGCACTCTGTTCATACAAAACATGAGGACCCAATCTATAAACGACCATACAAATATCCCCAAACATTTGATATGGAAGTCAACAAACAAATAAATGAAATGATTGAACAGGGTATCATTCGAAAATCGAATTCCCCCTACTGTTTACCCATTTGGATCGTTCCAAAAAAAGGAGATGCTTCCAAGAAACAAAAATTCAGATTAGTCATTGACTATCGAAACCTAAATGAAGTCACAATAGATGACAAATTTCCAACTCCAGTCATGGACGAAATTCTCGACAAACTGGGAAAATGCCAATACTTTACCACCATTGATTTAGCTAAGGGATTTCATCAAATTCAAATGGATCCTGAATCTATTGCAAAAACAGCTTTCTCAACTAAACATGGCCATTACGAATACACACGTATGCCATTTGGTCTTAAAAATGCCCCGGCAACATTCCAAAGATGCATGAATAATCTTTTGGAAGACCTTATTTATAAGGATTGCGTTGTTTATCTGGATGACATCATTGTGTACTCCACTTCATTGAAGGAACACATACTATCACTCAGAAAGGTATTTAACAAACTAAGAGAAGCTAATCTTAAACTCCAACTCGACAAATGAGAATTTATGAAAAAGGAAACAGCATTCCTTGGTCATATAATAACAACAGAAGGTATAAAACCTAACCCAGATAAAGTCAAAGCAATTCAAAAATTTCCGATACCCAAAACTCCAAAAGAAATAAAATCATTCTTAGGATTATGCGGATTCTTCCGGAAATTTATACCCAACTTTGCACATATTGCAAAACCTTTAACTCTAGGATTAAAGAAAGGAGCATCCAGGAATTGAAAAAACGATTAATTTGTTTAAAGAAAAATATTATTTTCCAGATTCTCAAAACCTAATTCAAAACCTGACTATAAAACCTATAAAACCTAACCCAGATAAAGTCAAAGCAATTCAAATATTTCCGATACCCAAAACTCCAAAAGAAATTAAATCATTCTTAGGATTATGCGGATTCTTCCGGAAATTTATACCCAACTTTGCACATATTGCAAAACCTTTAACTCTAGGATTATAGAAAGGAGCTAAAATAAATATAAACGACCCAAATTATATTTCATCCTTCCAAAAATTAAAATATCTTCTTATGAATGATCCTATACTTGCATATCCCGATTTCAAAAAACCATTTTTCCTAACCACAGATGCTAGCAAGAAAGGAATTACTATCTATTGTATGGGCAACCAAATATTTTAGGCCATACCTTTTCGGTAGAAAGTTCGAGATTCTAAGCGACCATGAGCCTTTAGTATGGCTCAACAATATAAAAGAACCAAATATGAAACTTCAAAGATGGAAAATAAGACTAAATGAGTTTGATTACAAAATTAAATATTTACCTGGCAAAGAAAATCATGTAGCAGATGCCCTTTCCAGAGTTAAAATAGATGAAAACTTTTTAGGATCAACAGAAAGCACAGCAGCTACAATACATAGTGCGAGGATAATGAAAACTACATTCCAATAGTAGAAAGACCCATTAATTATTACAACAGACAAATAGAATTCATTAGAGGTTCAGAAGACAAAGCAGAAACAACAACTTACTTTTACAAAACAAACATAAAAATAACATACAAAGAAATGACCAATGCTTACGCAACGGATATAATCATAAGATATCTTTGCAGTAAGAACACTGTACTATATTTTCATAATGAACAAGATTTTCCCATATTCCAACAAGCTTTTATCGAAATAATACAACCAAACGCAAATACAAAAACCTCGAAATCTAGCATTAAGTTAGAGGACCTTCAAACGTTTCCACAATTTAAAGAAATGTTCCTAAAACAACATAGAGAAATATTACATCCAGGAATTGAAAAAACGATTAATTTGTTTAAAGAAAAATATTATTTTCCCGATTTTGAAAACCTAATTCAAAACCTGACTATAAAACCTATAAAACCTAATCCAGATAAAGTCAAAGCAATTCAAAAATTTTCGATACCCAAAACTCCAAAAGAAATTAAATCATTCTTAGGATTATGCGGATTCTTCAGGAAATTTATACCCAACTTTGCACATATTGCAAAACCTTTAACTCTAGGATTATAGAAAGGAGCTAAAATAAATATAAACGACCCGAATTATATTTCATCCTTCCAAAAATTAAAATATCTCCTTATGAATGATCCTATACTTGCATATCCCGATTTCAAAAAAACATTTTTCGTAACCAAAGATGCTAGCAAGAAAGGAATTACTATCTATTGTATGGGCAACCAAATATTTTGGCCATACCTTTTCGGTAGAAAGTTCGAGATTCTAAGCGACCCTAAGCCTTTAGTATGGCTCAACAATATAAAAGAACCAAATATGAAACTTCAAAGATGGAAAATAAGACTAAATGAGTTTGATTACAAAATTAAATATTTACCTGGCAAAGAAAATCATGTAGCAGATGCCCTTTCCAGAGTTAAAATAGATGAAAACTTTTTAGGATCAACAGAAAGCACAGCAGCTACAATACATAGTGTAGTAGTTCCGAAGATATATTGAGAGACACCAATTGTTCTTTCTGGTTTGAGCTCAGTTTATTGAATAATTCTTAATTCTATAACAATTGTCGACTATAGCTAAGACCGCGTAGCTGCGCTGCTAGTCATGCAGGCAGAGAAGCGGTATGCTTATGTATAAACATACTTATGTATAAATGTATAAGTGTTTACATAAAAGTATGTATGTTTATATACCGTCGCAGCGGTAGAGTGAGGATGTATCATATCGCATATGGGCCAACGCGGCCGCGCGTGTTATATTTGCCGACACAGCAATTGTCCATGTTGCGCACATAAATATTGTAACTAATTGCTACAATATGTTTGTATTGTTGTTAATATGTTATTCCAAAACATGCTACACCCTCTTTAGAAAAATAACGTAATTATATGGAGTTATTTTCTAAACAAATTTTTTTTTTTTTATTATATAGAAATTTATTTACTTATTATTGTTTCTTTTTTTTTAATTTTTTCTTTTGAATGTTCGAGTGTTTGTTTAATGATACATGTGGTAAAATTATATTTGTATATGTATAGTGTCATTAAGTGTTGGTAATTTATTTGTTTAAATTTATTTCTCTTGTTTTATTGTTATTATTATTTTTTTTATATATATATTAATTGGTTAAGATTTTTAACCTATCTTTATGCACTAATTGTTTCTTATTCTTTGTATCTTTAATTAAAATGTTATCCCTATCTTTTATTTCTTCTATGATGTATGGACCTAAATACTTAGATTCTAGCTTATGACCCGTATCATTACGTAATAAAACCTTATCTCCTATTTCTAATTCAATATTTTTTACCTTTCTATCATATATTTCCTTATTCTTCGCTTTGTGCTGTTCTAACATAATTCTTGCTCTTTTATAAGCCTGTTCTAATCTAAATTTTGATTCCTTAGCATAATCTTCTATGTTATATAGTGGATTTATCTTATCAACACTATTAAATTGTTGTGGTAAATTTGAAGTTTTACCGAATACCAAATCATATGGACAATAATCATGTGCCATAGAGGGTGTTGTATTAAAACAATATTCGAAGTATCTTATCCATACATTCCAGTCCGATTGTGGCGGGGCGGAAGGACCCGATATAGTAGCAAGTGGTTGGCGGGTGCCAATATCTTCAGGGTCTCGTACGTGAGTAGAATGATTAAAACGCGCGAAAACTTCGTTTTAATTCTATGTTTGCTTTATTTAGTTCACAAGATATACCGGCACACACACGAAATGGTTCGGTTGGAGAAAGTGACAAATCGCAAAATTAAAGCTAAAGGAGATGAACGGGTGTTCGGGTGAAAATCTCGATTCGGAATAATGGCGATGCCCATTGGAAAAAACCCAGTCACCCCTCCTGGTGTGACCGTAGATGCCGAGGATCAAAAAACCCTCCTCACTCTTCACTGCTCTTCGCCGCTCACTGCTGTTCACCCGGTGGCGTGAACATACCGCCCCCCTTGCAACATGTTGCAATTGCCACCCTGGACATATAAGGATGGGGACGGCAGCGTCTGGAGCGCCTAGATCCCACAGGAGCCGGAGACGACCCATCCGAACACGGTGCTCTGGGCTGCGGGAATACCGCTATGACCGGGCACACAGCCTGGTTGGATGACCTCAGGATAGAGGTCTGCCCGAGCACCACAGACACCGACGCCGGCGATAGAAATAGGGGTCGGCCAGGATCAGGGTGGCGAATTTCTCCCGAACCGGCGCCACCACTTCCCGGATGGGAGTGCGGATGAGCAAGTCCTCTTCGACCCGGAATATAACGTTCCGTCGGAACGTCTCGTCGGACCTCGACTCGAGGACGGCCGTACAGGCTTGGTCGACCCCGACCTTGGTCACAGCTAACCCCAGGGACCGGGCAAAGGAGCGATTGATGCGGCTCTCAGCCGCACACGCATCGATAAGGACGCGGGTCTCGAAGGATTTCGAGCCATTGCCCAACCGGAGAACTGCGGTTGGCAGGACAGTCGTCGTCCTGGCGTGGAGCAGGGAGGATAAAGAGATTTCGGGTGCGCCTTCTGGGGAAGCGGAGCGGTCGGACGATGATCGGGAACAGGGTTGTAGCGGGGGTGCAGCACGCCCGGAGGGGGGTGATTGGCTGCGCCGCCGGGCGGAGGCACGTGGTCTCGGCGTTTGGTCGGCCATGTGGAGCAGGGTGTGGTGCCTTTGCCCGCATCGTCGGCAACCATGGCGAGTCCGGCACGCGTCGGATGAATGCTCGTGTGCCAAGCAATTGGGACAATACTTGTTGATCAGCACCGCCCGGAGCCGCTTTTCCCCTCGGAGGTTCAGGAAGCGCTGACACTGCCGGAGTGCATGAACCCCCCGACAGACCCGGCATCGGTACACGTTCGTGCCCTGCGGAGCAGCTCGTTTGCTGCGGTGGTGCGGCAGACGTGTGGGGGCCATGTCGCTATGAAGGGGGGAGCTGAACGAACTGTAACGAAAGAAATTACGTAGGGGGGAGTGGATTAGTCTATGCGCGGGAACGAACAACATGCACGGAGACGAGGACATTCGGAGGGAACATAGAGGGATTGGGAGTCACGTTACGGTTTTAGGCTCAGGACTCCTGCTGTCTTGCAACAGAATAAGCTTCGCTACGGGTCTTCGGATAGACCCACGCGCGGTGGTGACATCAGCCACTCGGACGAGACCGTCAGCCCCGGGCAGAGTGCGCTCAATTCGCCCTAAGCGCCACTCGTTGGAGGGGAGATGATCTTCGGACACGATCACGAGGTCGCCGGTCTGGATGCTGCGAGTCGGTGACTTCCACTTGTTCCGTTTGTGAAGCTCCTTGAGGTACTCACTCTTCCAGCGGCGGCAGAAAGCCTGCTGGATTGCCTTCAGTCGCTGCCATCGGTTGATCAGTGACATAGGCTCGACCAGAATTTCCGGTTCCGCAATGGATAAGAGCGGTCCTCCAATCAGGAAATGTCCCGGGCTTAGGGCCAGCAGGTCCTCTGGATCCTCGCTCATGGGAGAGATTGGCCTGGAGTTTAGACACGCTTCGATCCTGCACAGGAGAGTGGAAAGTTCCTCGAAGGTGTATTTGACAGTGGACGAAGACTTGTAAAACAGGGTCTTAAAACTTTTGACCCCTGCTTCCCACAGTCCTCCCATATGGGGCGCGCTTGGCGGAATGAACTGCCAGGATAAAATGTGCTGGGGAAATGCCTTCATTATATCAAGCTTGGTGGCGTTCAGGAAATCTTGTTCGAGCGCCTTTGAGGCCCCTACGAAGGTTTTGCCATTGTCGGAGTAAATGCGCTGGGGGCATTGTCTCCGTGCGACAAACCGAGAGAAGGCTGCAAGAAATCTTTCAGTGGTGAGGTCGGAGGTAGCCTCGAGATGGATTGCCTTCGTGCTGAAACACACGAAGACGCAGACATAGCCCTTAGTTATGAGACACGCACGCCCGGTGTAATTTTTGATCTCGAACGGCCCTGCGAAATCAATGCCCGTGTGGGTGAAGGGCCTGGAGTACGTGATCCGTTCTCGAGGGAGATCACCCATCATCTGGGTCTGTAGTCGTCGACGATGAACGATGCAGACTTTGCACCCCTTGAGGTGGGACTTCACCATGTTCTTGATCCGTGGGATCCAGAATTTGGTGCGCAGATACCGCACCATCAGTTGATTGCCGCCATGCAACGTGATGCGGTGGGCGAATTCGACAAGCAGGCGAGTGAAATGAGTACTATAGGGGAGGAGAATAGGGTGACGTTCATCATATCGGAGGGACTCGGCGGCCCGGAGCCGTCCGCAGGCGCGGAGTAACCCATGCTGATCGAGAAATGGATTCAGATTGAGTAGCGTGCTGGATGATGGCAGGGGTCGCCCTTCCCCCAGGGCCCGTATCTCCGCGAGGTATTCCCGACGCTGAGAGGTCCGAATCAAGGCGCGCTCGGCGGAGAGAAGTTCGTCATTGGTGAGGTGAACCGTGGAAGGCGTCGAAATCCTTTTGGTGGCGAAGCGTAGGATGTACGCGATGACTCGTAATGCCCTACCATAATCCGAGAAACGTTCGCTGACGTCCTCGAGTAGGGTGGTCGCGGCGGTGTGGCACTGGACTCGTTGCTCCAGCTGGGTGTCTGGGAGTTCGTTATGGGGAGTTGGCCAATACTCGGGGGCTCGCTGGAGCCAGTCCGGCCCATGCCACCAGAGTCTGCTGGCCGATAACTCGGCCGCGGAGACCCCACGGCTCACCAGATCAGCGGGGTTGTCCTCGGAGCGCACATGTGACCAGCTTTGGCCACTGGTGCTTTTGGAGATGCTGGATACCCGATTGGCCACGAAGGTGGACCAACTGCACGGGGGTTTATTGAGCCAAGCCAACACGATGGTAGAGTCGGTCCAAAACTGGGAGGTTGCAGGTGGGATTGGGAGTTCAGGAACGATCGACGCCCAGAGATCGGCTAGTAAAACCGCTCCGCACAACTCCAGCCGAGGCAGTGAGACTGTTTTGACTGGAGCTACACGGGTCTTAGCCGTTAATAAATGGACGGCTACTTGATCGCCGCACCGAACCCGCACATATAGGGCTGCTCCATACGCTTTCTGTGACGCGTCACAGAAGCCATGAAGCTCCCACGAGAGCTTATCGCTGGTGTTTAGCCAACGGGGAATGCGGAGTCGACTGAGGCCTGGGTAATCCTGCAGGAATTCGTGCCATTGCTGCAGCAGGAGAGGCGGCAGAACATCGTCCCAGCCCAGTTCGGTAAGCCAGATTTGTTGCATGAATACCTTCGCTCGGAAGACAAATGGGGCTAGCCAACCAGCGGGGTCAAAGAGTTTAGCGATATGGGACAGAACCTGCCTCTTGGTGATCGACTCCTTCAAGGGGGGGTCCGCTACGGTGAAGAAGAAGACGTCTTCGGCAGCTTGCCAGCGGATGCCCAAGGTTTTTGCAGTGCTCGCGTCTTCCAGCTCGAGAAAGTCCTCTCGCAGCAGGTGCTCTCTCGGAATGGCTTGAAGTACTCCCTTCTTATTGGAAGTCCACTTCCGAAGCGGGAAGCCCGCAGATTGGAGGGTCGCTTGAAGCTCTCGTATGGCGAGACGGGCGTCGGCTTCAGTGTGAGCGCCGGCAAGGACATCATCAACATACATGTAGTTCCGAAGGATTTCGCTCGCCTGAGGATACATCGCTTGCACGTCTTGTGCCAGTTGTAAAAGGACTCGGATCGCCAAGAATGGCGCGCAGTTAACCCCAAACGTGACAGTTTGTAACTCGTAATCCTGGATATTGCCGCAGCGGTCTCGGTAGAGGATCCGCTGAAAGGGGGTATGCCTGGGATCGACTCGGATTTGTCGATACATCTGCGTTATGTCGGCATTGAAAACGAATTGAAAGAACCGCCATTTCAGTACCTGAAGCGTGAGGTCGGCCTGAAGAGTAGGACCGGTGTGCAAGACATCGTTGAGGCTGACGCCTTGTGTGGAGGGGCTCGACGCGTTAAATACCACGCGTACCTTAGTGGTGGTGCTATCGGGCTTAAACACCGCATGATGGGGGAGATAGAAGTTTTTCCCATCTTGAGGCGGCGTCACCCGAATCATATGACCCAATTCCTCGTACTCTTGAATAATGGCATCGTACTGCGTTTTTAGAACCGGATCCTTGAGAAGGCGTGCTTCATTCCGCAGGAATTGAGCCAGCGCGATCGGTCTTGAGTGGCCCAAGTCAACGCTATTCGGACCTTTGAACAGTAGGGACACAACATATCGGCCGTCCTTTCCCCTTTGGGTGGTCTCCTGATGTTCCGCTCGCAGAATGCGTCATCCTCCTTTTCCGGCTTTGCGGGAAGGTCTTCCACCTCCCAAAACTTGGTGAGGAGTACATCAAGCTTTGCTTCGGGACTACCTCGCGTCTGTGCCGCGAAAACGGATCTAGACACCGGAGGGTCAGGAGTGATAGCCCCACACAGAACCCATCCAAAGATGGTTTCTAGCCCGACAAAATCACCAATATCCTTTTTGATCCGTTCTCCGAGGATGTGGGGAAACAGGTCTACACCGATGATCATGTCAATAGGCGCGGGCTTGTTGTAGTACGGGTCAGCCAGGGGGCGATCGAGGCACTGCGTCGGAACCGTATTAAGGAATGGAGCTGTTGGAATGGCCCCTGACAATTTGGATACGACCAGGGCGGAGACCTCAATCTTGTTCAATCTGTCACACGGGGGAGACAGCATTAGCAGACACACCTTGTCGGCGCAGCCTCCATCACTCTGGCCCATGCCAGTAACCGCGGCGTCTACTGGGTAGAAGGGGGCTGGACCATGCTGAAGACACGTTCGGAGAGAAAAGTTGAATCGGCTCCCGAGTCGATCAACGCCCGAATATGATGATCCACACCACGATGGTGCAGAGTGACAATCGCAGTGCCTAAAAGGCCTCTGCCTGGGGTAGATGCAAAATAACTTTGAGCATTTGTGAGCTGGTCGCTCGCGGACGGGCGCTCTGTGGCGCTGGATGGTGGGACTTGCGCAGCGGATGGCGAGGGCACGGACACATCACTAGGATGCAACAGCGTATGATGACGCTCCTTGCAGGTATGGCAATTATGCGCACTGGAGCAGCCCTTCACTTGATGACCGCGGGCAAAACAGTTCAGACAAAGTCCCTGCTGTATAATGGTTTCCAGCCGCCTCTGAACAGGCATATCAAGGAAACTAGGGCAGAGCCGTATTGGGTGATTTTCCCGATGGCACAGCTTGCAAGACGCCGATTTGAGCTGAGCTTTCGCTGGAAACGCTTGGACTTTCATCGTTGCAGAGGATTTGCGGGGACCAATGGGGATGGCTTGGACACTTGGGGCCGACTTATGTTCTTCGGTGGCATCCAGGACACGATACCGATCGGTAAGAAATTGGTTCAAATCGGACCACGTTGAGACGACAGTCTTATTGGGCACTGATTGCTCCCACAGGAGGATTGTGGCCTTCGGCAATTTACTAGTGCAGATGGCGATAAGTAGGACATCCCAATTCTCAGTACTAACACCCGAACACTCAAGTGCGGTAAGACACCCTTGAAACGCGGTCTGCAGCTCTCGCAAGGATTTGCCCGACTCTTGTGCCACCGCGGGAATCTGAAGGAGTTGTCTGGCTTGAGTCATGACCAGCAGACGGCTGTTTTCGTACCGTGCGGTGAGGTTCTCCACGCGGCCTGGAAACCCTCATTCGTCAGGGGGGACTTAGCCACGATGGTTCTCGCTTCCCCTCGCGTCTTAGTGTTCAGGTGATAGAGCTTCTACACTTGTGACAAGTACGGGTTGGCGATATAAATGGCGGCGAACAAATCGCGGAATGTGGGCCATGCTAGGCTGTCGCCATCAAATGTCTCCACCTCACACGGAGGAACTCTATGCCCCGCCGGCCTCGACGGAGCGGTGGGCTGACGCATAAGACTCGTCATCTGTGCCGAGAGCTGTTCGATGCGTTCTCCAAACAACGTCCCGCATCGCACATACGCCGCATAGGCGTATTCGTGCTCGCCTTGATGCGGCTTATGTTTGCCAAGCTTTCCTCGTCGGTTTGGACTGTCAAGGCCTTGTGACAACGGGAGTGTTCCATCTCGACAGTTGACCACAGCGATTTGAGCTGCTCTAAGTGCATTTTAAGGGAAAACAAGGGCACTTCAGAAGTTAGAGCTTCACTCTCCCGAGCTTCGAACAGAGTCAATGCGTCGCACGCCAGAATGAAATCGGAGAGGGACATTCTGGAGTGTTCTCTGCGCTGTTGTGATACGGATCGGGTGACGGGAGCGTCAGAACAGTGCGTCACAACAACGTGCGGGATCTGGGTCTGGGTTGAAAGCTTGGAACGACCTTTGTGTTCACTCGAGTCTTTAACCGAGAATCTGCGACCCTGAGGGAGGCTGGACGAAGACGGACGGGATCTTGGGGATTCGCTGCGGCTGCGAACAGACGAGAACTTGCGCGAAATATCGTACGCTTCACGGTCGCCGGAGTTATCGAGTCGAACCTTCTCCGGAGTTGAAGAGGAGACGAAAGACCGTTAGACTTCGGCGCAGTCTTGACGGCTCGTGGACATACAGGACGACTTACCGTTGAACACCGAGTTTGTGGGTTTTGAGAAAATGGGGAAAATTTGAGGAAATGAGAAGTGGACTGTATGAGGACGCAAGAGCTTTCTCACTGTGCACCGCAGGATTGCGGGAGAATTATCTCGCGTGCGGCTCGGAAACGGAGCCCTTTGAATGGGGATAGATGCGGAACAATATACGAACGCACGAGTGCGGATCAAAACTTGCACGTAGACAAGCTTGATCCGCTGTGCCGGAAGAAGGTATATATTTATAATTTTTGATATATGAAATATGGAATGGATATATATAAATAAATATGGGCCCGATAGTGCTGGAAAAAAATATATATATATTGTATTTATTTATAAATATGGGCGGATATATATATGAGCGCAAAAGGCTGGCCGAAAAAATATATTTATAATTTTTGAATATGAATGGATATATAAATATGGGCCCGATAGTGCTGGAAAAAATATATATGCATTTATTTATAAATATGGGCGGATATATATATGAGCGCAAAAGGCTGGCCGGAAAAAATATATTTATAATTTTTGAATATGAATGGATATATAAATATGGGCCCGATAGTGCTGGAAAAAATATATATTTATTTATTTATAAATATGGGCGGATATATATATGTGCGCAAAATACTGGCCGGAAAAAATTATATATATATAATTTATGAATATGGACGGATAGTGCTGGAAAAATATATATGTATTTAGTTATAAATATGGGCGGATATATAATTAGGCGAAAAAAGGGAATCGGAAATAATGTGATTTGAACTTGGCGCGCTTGAGCCGCCTATCGATATTACGACTCGACTCACGTGTCACCACTACTCCGAAAACAGCTGTCGGCCGCTGTTTATATATTTGGTTTTTGATTTTGTTGTTTAATTATGTTAATAATTTTTTGTGGTTGTGCGGAAAAACCAAGAACAAAAGAACGCTTTTACGCACCGCGAGTGTTGTGCGCAAACCAAACAACCGATCAATGCATATGGACAGATGCTTTGATCTATGTATGTACGTACATGCATAAGTACACAGGTGAGTATATAGATGTATGCACACGCGTTGTTCACAACAACAAAAAAAAAAACGTAAGTAATTGTAATTTAATTGGATGTGGAATTGTGTTAAATCAATGCGCGACACCGAAATGTATTATATGTTGTGGATATGTACATATGTATGTGCAATGTATGACTATGTAAGCATATATGTATGTACGTATGTAAGCAAGTGCACCGGTATCCAAAGACGCGCGTGAGGAATTTAATTTCGCACCGAATTCGAACGCGCAAGAAATCGCGATGCATACGTTAAGTGCTATTTTAAAAAGAATATTTTTTTTTTTCGCCTTTTGTGTCGTGGTAAATGTGCGAAGGGATTATATATATATGGATAGGTACATATGCGCGTACATCAACAGGTGACGATGTATGTATGTATGTATGTACGTAGATGCGCGCGTGCGGAAATAAGTTTGGCATTAAAAATAATTATTCCAACACATAAGAAAACGCGGTGAACACTTGATTATTATTCTTCCCTATTTTTTATAACACTTTAATAATTTTTTTTTGTTTTTTAAACTTTTACGCGGATTTGGCAAACAGCTGTGGAAATTACATACATGTACATGTGAATGCATATGAAAAAAAAGAGGTGGATTTGGACAAGTGCGAGGAAAAAAAAAAACATAAATAAAAAATGGATAATCGTGGAATGTAAAACGAGAACGTTGGACAATCACGCTAAGGATTAGGAACTACCATGTAACCTTGGAACAGGTCAGGTATGTACATACATACAATATGTAAAAGTGTGTAGGTCGCTATGGAGAAGCGGGAAAACCTCACACTTTTAGTAGTATGGAAATGAAATGAATAATGAAATTTTGTACTTATCAGGAATTCCGCCGATGCAAGCTGGAGGAGCGGAAGGATATCCGGCTCGAAGGACCAATGATTGTGGCGGGGCGGAAGGACCCGATATAGTAGCAAGTGGTTGGCGGGTGCCAATATCTTCAGGGTCTCGTACGTGAGTAGAATGATTAAAACGCGCGAAAACTTCGTTTTAATTCTATGTTTGCTTTATTTAGTTCACAAGATATACCGGCACACACACGAAATGGTTCGGTTGGAGAAAGTGACAAATCGCAAAATTAAAGCTAAAGGAGATGAACGGGTGTTCGGGTGAAAATCTCGATTCGGAATAATGGCGATGCCCATTGGAAAAAACCCAGTCACCCCTCCTGGTGTGACCGTAGATGCCGAGGATCAAAAAACCCTCCTCACTCTTCACTGCTCTTCGCCGCTCACTGCTGTTCACCCGGTGGCGTGAACACAGTCAGTTTTGTCAACTGAAATGTATGATCGTAAAAATTCATTAAGTGTTCGGTGGCTTCGCTCCACAGTGCCTACAGTCTGGTGATGATGTGCAGTTGAAGTTATCTTTTTTACTTGCAAGTTTTTGCATAAATCTTCAATTATTGAGTTTCTATATTCTGTTCCCATGTCCGTAATGAACGTCTTCATTGGACCGTACCGCAGAATGAAATCTTCAAATATAGCTTTCGCTACTGTTTTTGCACTTTTGTCTTTTATTACAAGGTATTTTGTTAGGTCGCAGATTAAAGTTACTGCGTATTCATTTCCGTGTTCTGATGTTGGGAGTGGACCGATCGTATCCACAATAACCCTATCGAAAGCCTGTTGTGGCGTTTCAGTTATGATTAACGGGGTTTTTGTATGCTTTGTTATCTTTGCTTTTTGACACTTATTACATTTTTTTATATATTGAGATATATCTCGTGTCATATTTTTCCAATAATAATGCCTTTTTATTTTGACCATAGTTCTCAATATTCCAGTATGACCTCCTTGTATTGGGTCATCGTGGAACGTAAACAGTATTGCTTCGTTTTCTTTATCATTATTTGATAATAGGGTCACCGGCTTGAGTAGCGCTACTCTTAATGATTGTAAAATTTTATTGCCCATATTTTTAAAAGATTCTATTGAGATAATTTCAAAGATCTTTTCGCTCGGTGCCACTTTGACTTGACTTATGTTGAGTATACCGGCTTCTTTTTCGAGCCTTTGAAAAAATTGACCTAAGTCGAGAATTCCATTGGTATACATATCGCAAATGTCAATTCTTGCTATAACTTTCTTGCCATGCTTGAATGTGGTTAAAGAATCAGTTATTCGCAAGGTCACTACTTTTCGTACTTCGTCATTTACAATGACGTCATATACGTTGGGCTTAGAAGCATTAAGAGATTGTTTTTGCAAATCTTCTTTTTCTTTTTCGTTCCCTGCGCAGGAATTTAACTGTTTATTTTGGTTTCTGGTAGTGACTTTCAGAATTTTATTATCGATTTGTATGTTTTGTAAGTCTGCGATGAGAATAGTCGGCAAAATTCTTTATGAATCTTCTGTAATAATTGCAAAATGCAATAAATCTTCTAGCGCTGTCCGCATCGTGGGGGACTGGATAATTTTGGATGACGTCGTATTTTGTGTCATCAGGCAAGATTCCTTTCTCTGTGCATTTATGCCCCAAAAAGGTGACTTCATGCATAAAAAATGAACATTTTTCGGGATGTAATTTTAGGTTGTGTTGCCTACATTTCTCAAACACATCTGTTAAGTTATTGAGCATATGTTTTTCAGAATAACCAACTGGAATGAATTTGGCGCTATCTTTAGACCAAATGGTAATCGCGTGAAGCGATATGAACCATTGTTTGTTGAAAAGGATGTAACATTTCGTGACTCTTTTTCGAGTTCTATCTGATGAAAACCTGACATTAAATCCAGGCACGAAAAGTACTTCGCCCTTCCCAGTTGATGTCATCAATCCTTGGGAGTGGGAATTTATCGGACAACAATTTTTTATTATTCTGACGATAGTCAATTACTAATCGCCATTTTTTCTTTTCGGAATTAGGCAGTGATTTCTTTGGTACAAGTAACAGTGGGCTGTTATAAGCTGATACCGATGGTTCAACTATTTTGTCATCTATTAACTTTTGGACTTGTTTTTGTATCTTGTCTTTTTGACTATGAGGATTTCTGTAGTTCTTTATATATATTGGTTCATCATCTTTCAGTCTCAGTTTTTGTTTATAAAAATTATTGGTAGTTATAGATTCGGTTTCCAAACCGAACACATCACTATACTGTGTGCATAATTTGGTTAGTTGGCTATTGAACTGTGGTGGGAAATTCTTCGAGAGTGTCGTTAATACCGTTTTCTCTCTATCTTCTGAACTTGTTTTAACTACTTCGTAGTTCGAAAGTGATTCGTAATGCAAGTTATTTATATTGACTATTTGATTTGTGTTTGTTGTATTTAGCAATTTTATGAATGCGTTTTGAGAAGATGCTATGGTATTTGCTATGTAAATACCCTGCTGAATTTCTTGGTTAGGAATTAATATACTGTCTTCCGCTGAGGTTATTTCAATTTTTCGGACAACTTGTGATCTTGCTGGCAGAACTATGGAGTTGTTGCCAGAACTGTATGCTATTGGTACATATATGGGATATTGTAAATTATTTGGTCTAATTATAAGCCAATCCTCAGTCGGTTTAAAATCTAATTGACAGTTATATTTTCTTATGAAATCGATACCTAGTATTCCATCACAAGGAATAGCGAATTGTAAATTTACGATATGAAAATTGTGTGGAATTATGTATTTAGAGGTTTGTATTTCTATGGAAGTAAGTCCTTTTGATTTTGTTATTTCTTGACTTATTCCCTGTATATTTATTATTTGATTGGTTTGAATATATTGGAAGTTGTCGGAATTTTCTTTTAATATGGATATGTCAGCACCTGTGTCTATTAAAAATACTAACTCTTTTCCTGTGGCTACGTTAGTGAAACTTGCAAATGTGCTTTGACTGAGACTGATGGTGTAAACCTTGTAATTTTTTATTGTTGAGTATCTAAAGGTTGTTGGGAGTTTCCCGAATTATTCTGGGCTATCCTAACATTGCTATTATTAGAATTATAACCTCTGTTTTGTTGGTTATTTCCTCTATTCCCTCTGTTATTATTTCTGCCGTAACCTCTGTTGTTTCCTCTGTAACTATTGTTTCTGTTTTGTTGGAAATTTTGGCCGTTATTGTTTTTGTTATAGTTGTTGTAATAACCACGACCATTGCCTCTACCACGATAATTATATTTGTTATTGTAATTACCACGGTTTCTTTGAGCAAATAGAACCGTATTTGGATTACCTGATATCTCAGTACTTTTTTGTAGGTACTTTGCTATAGCTTCGTCCATGGTTTTGAAGTTACCAGAGTCAAGTATATTTTTAATTCTGTTGTGTTCGCAATTTCCAATCATTGCTTCTATGGCATCGTCTGTGCTATTCTTAAGAGCAAGTGCTGCACGCATACCTTCTTCGATATATGCAGATTGAAGTGTTTTGCGTAAGTTATCTATCTGCGAAGTAATTCAGGTATGGCTATGTTTATATCTTTCATATATGCCCTTCGGGCATTTAATTCTGCCATCCTGTCAGTTGTGTTTATTACACTTGTATTGATGTCCAAATCTGATTCGTTGTCTTGTTCAGACAACGCTTCTATATCAGGTAATGTTAATAGCGCAGGAATTGTTAGATCGTTTAGATCTTTCTCTTCTATTTCTTCCTCGCTTGTTTCAGATTCTTCACCTTCTTGCTCTGTTTCCTTTTTACAGGTGTCTATGCTCAGGGGTGAATTAAGGACGGTAGGTACAAATATATCAAGATTGTATTTTGTCTTTATAGAGATTAGGTTTGTACGTAACTTGATCAGTAGATTGGAAATCGTTGACCAATTTGCTTTACCTATGCTCTCTCTATTAACATGCACTAAATTTCTTGCTTCTTTGAATGAATCAACTAGAATTTTTGCGTGCTTGTTTATTGTTTCCTTTTGGATGTTTCTATTTTGTGTAACGCATTTATATGATTTTTTGAAATTTTCTTTAATATTTTGGATATGGAGAAGTAATTCTTCCCATTCCATGCTTGAAAGTTTATTTTTGTGTTTTTTTTTTTTTTAATTCCGTGAGAGATCGATTATCTCTATGGGTTCTTCAAACAGTTTATACCCAGGTGGGTAAAATTCTATTTTTTCGCTTTAGGCGATTTTATGCTTCTACTATGGATCTTTCTATCAAGTGGGCTATCCTTGATTTGAATTTTCTGTTATTCACAATCCAGTATTTAATTTCTTTATATTTTGGATTGGTTTCACCTCTGTTGAAGAGGAAATCTAAGAATGGAACATATTTGTTCAAATATTTAAGTTCTACTAGATCCATTTGTATATTATATCTAGGCCATCTGCTCTACTCTTATATTTTTCTTGATTTTTGCTTTATTTTCGCAACAACTTATTATTGTTGAGCTTCATCCTTCAGGTAGAAGCGAAATGTGCCTGTTGAGTTGGAAAAACAGCATATATTTGGTACAGTGACAATAAAACTCATCTGTACCATTGCACTTCCTTTAACTGGGAATTCTTCTCCCGTTAAATCGAAGTATGCTAATCTTATCTGTACTAGATTTATCGAACTTTGTGCCGATTTAATATTATCCCTATTAAAAACCTCAACTAAATCCGCTGCAATGTTGGGATTCCTATTTACTATCTTCCTAAAATAATTGTCTAACGTACTCATTTTAATCAACCAATATATATTTTATTCAGCTTAAAAATTTGTTTTTTTTTTTTTTTTATTTGGAAATTGATATATATATTTTTTTCTTTTGATAATAATTTTTTTTTGAAATGCATTTTTATTACAATTGTTGCATATGTTATTTAGATCTTATCAAGATCATTAGCATGGCTTAAGGCTCTTTTTGTTACACATTTATTGTGTAGTTTGTATGCTTTATATAACACATATGCGCTCATTATTATCACAATTACTAATAAAAGTGCATTTGTTGGTTTTAAATCTACATTCGATGACTCTATTTTATTAATTACATTTGCAGTGGAGTCCACTGTTTTAGTATCTATTAATCCCATATTGGGTGTATCAAATGTATCATCAAACTTGCTTATTTTGTTATCAAACATTCCATTTAAAGAAAAGGTTTGGAATAAATATTTATTTCATTTGGCTTTTAATTTTTTTTTTTTGAATGTAGTTTAGTAGAGTAGTAATTTAATAAAATTTTTTTTTAAGCTGAAGGCTCTTCTTTTTTATACCCTTCAAAAAGGGTATATTAATTTTGGTCAAAAGTGTGCAACGCATAGAAGGAAGCATCGCCGACCATATAAAGTATATATATTCTTGATCAGCACGACGAGACGAGTTCAAATCGCCATGTCCGTCCGTCCGTCCGTCCGTCCGTCCGTCCGTCCGTCTGGATCAACGCAAACTCCTCCTAGACCGTTGGAGCTACAGAGCTGAAATTTTGCATGTAGGCTTGTATATACTGCAGGCGTTGTATATCTCGGATTCAGCCGGATCGGATCACTATATCATATAGCTCCCATACAAATGGCAAAGTCACGAACAGTGACTTTTCTCAACAACTTCGTTATTTTCTGAGCTATTGTCGTGAAATTTAATATTGGTGAGTTAATTACAGATATAAACGACTATGCCAAGTTTGATCAAGATCGGGTGACTATATCATATAGCTCCCATAGGAACGATCTTTCGAAAACAGTGACTTTTATCAATAACTTCGTTACTTTTAACGCGATTGCTTTCAAATTAATTATTTGTCAGTTTAATATATCTGTTAATGACTGTGCCAAATTTGATAAAGATCGGCTAACTATATCATATAGCTCCCATAGGAATGATCGGAGGAAAACAGTGACTTTGATCAATATCTTCGTTCTTTCCTATGCTAAGATTTTAGGCCGTTCTTTCGCAATATTAGCCTTTTTAGATAAAACGTTTTTCTACTTTTCTACTTTAATGGCTATAGGTAAGGAAAGAGTTACCAAAAAAGTTGCAAGGGTATACAAACTTGAGCCGAGTTAGCCCGGCCCTCTGGTTTTTTTTACATATATCCCTGCCTATTTTTTTCATATGGTTTTCAGGCCACACTCTAATTGGACGTTATTTTTGTGTATCGTAGAGTATGGGATTTCGGTTGTGGTTGTACTTTTCTTTTCGCCCAATTGGCTTTTTATGAATTCTACCTCGGCGTGTAATCTCACCGAGGTATTCCAGCTTATTATATTTGGGCTGTTTAATAGCCTCACAATTTCAGCCTTTCTGGCTTTTAACTTCTTTACCACACCGGATTTTTTTCCCATAACTCTACTTACTTTTGTTTATATGTATTTTGTTTTTCTTCATTCATCCTCATGATGCTGCCCAACGTTGGTGTAGTGGGCGGTTTGCCTACCACACGTAAATGATATTCTGCTCAGCACCTCCACACGTTGTTGCCTTTTATGTTCTAGGTCCGCTTTGCCTTCCGGTCACTTTTTATAAGTTAGTGACCACTGTCACGGTCGCCATGTAGTAGTTCCGAAGATATATTGAGAGACACCAATTGTTCTTTCTGGTTTGAGCTCAGTTTATTGAATAATTCTTAATTTTATAACAATTGTTGACTATAGCTAAGACCGCGTAGCTGCGCTGCTAGTCATGCAGGCAGAGAAGCGGTATGCTTATGTATAAACATACTTATGTATAAATGTATAAAGTATGTATGTTTATATACCGTCGCAGCGGTAGAGTGAGGATGTATCATATTGCATATTGGGCCAACGCGGCCGCGCGTGTTATATTTGCCGACACAGCAATTGTCCAGCACCATGCACTCATGGGTGGTCATGTTACTTAAGAGGCAAATGCACTTGAATGTTGCGCACATAAATATTGTAACTAATTGCTACAATATGTTTGTATTGTTGTTAATATGTTATTCCAAAACATGCTACAATAGTCCGAGGATAATGAAAACTACATTCCAATAGTAGAAAGACCCATTAATTATTACAACAGACAAATAAAATTCATTAGAGGTTCAGAAGACAAAGCAGAAACAACAACTTACTTTTACAAAACAAACATAAAAATAACATACAAAGAAATGACCAATGCTTACGCAAGGGATATAATCAAAAGATATCTTTGCAGTAAGAACACTGTACTATATTTTCATAATGAACAAGATTTTCCCATACTCCAACAAGCTTTTATCGAAATAATACAACCAAACGCAAATACAAAAACCTCGAAATCTAGCATTAAGTTACAGGACCTTCAAACGTTTGCACAATTTAAAGAAATATTCCTTAAACAACATAAAGAATTATTACATCCAGGAATTGAAAAAACGATTAATTTGTTTAAAGAAAAATATTATTTTCCCGATTTTCAAAACCTAATTTAAAATATGATTAATGAATGCTCAGTATGCAATATCGCAAAGACAGAAAATAGAAGTACAAAACTAACTTTTGAAATAACACCAGAACTTTTTAATATCAGAGAAAAATACGTCATGGACTTTTACATGATCAACAATTTACAATTCCTTTCATGCATTGACATTTACTCGAAATTTGCAACACTTGTAGAAGTAAAGTCTAGAGATTGGTTAGAAGCCAAGAGAGCAATTATGAAAGTATTCACTGAAATGGGCAAACCAACAGAAATAAAATCAGACAAAGATTCAGCATTTCTGTGTATAGCACTAAAAAATTGGCTACAAGAAGAAAATGTAAAGTTAGAAATCACATCAAGTAAAAATGGCATCTCAGACGTAGAAAGATTCCATAAAACAGTAAATGAAAAACTCAGAATTATAAATAGTGAAAATGACATCGAAGATAAATTACTTAAATTTGAAAAAATTCTCTACGTATACAACCATAAGACGAGACATAAAACAACTAACCGAACACCAGCGGACATTTTTATCTATGCAGGATCCCCCGACTATAATACCCAAACAAAAAAAATACATCAAATAAACAATTTAAATGAAGATACTAGATTTAAACAAGCACCATTAGTAAAGTCAAAAACGACAAATCCATTCAAAAAGACAGGAGAAATAAATCAGTTAGACGAGAAACATTTTGAAGAAAGAAATAGAAAAGAAATAGAGGACAAAAAGTTACACACTACAAATCAAAATTCAAGAAGAAAAAGAAAGTTAATAAAAGCAAATACGACAATTAATTAATTACAGGTCAACAACTCAAGATGACTTTTTTATGCATCATGCTATTCTTAACATTAAAATCAACTTGCAGTCAATCCATTGACATAAACCCAGTAAAAGCACCAAACGGTTACTTAATATTTAAAACAGGAACCATGGACTTACCGACAAACTTTGAATATCATTATTTAAAAGTGAATTTAACTCTAACAGACATTACATATAATAATTTAATGCAACAAGCACAAGAATTTAAAAACCTAATCCATATTCAATACTTAACAGAAAAACTAAGTAGGGAAATTAATGGAATACACATTGTAAAACGTAATAAACGAGGACTAATTAACGGAATTGGTTCAATATACAAATATCTTTTTGGTACTCTTGATCAGGAAGATAAAGATGAATTAGAAGAAAAAATAAATAATCTTGAAAGCAATAGCGTACATGCAAACGAACTAAATTACGTTATAGACACTGTTAATAAAGGTTTAGAAGTAATAAACAACCTCAGGGAAGAAAAAGAAAAATCAGTAAGATTAAACCAAGTTCAAATGAGATATTTATCATTTCAAACATTCCTCAAGAAATAATAAAAACCCCTATCGTTGAGATACTTCCTTATCCAGACGAGAATAAAAATATTTTGACAGAAAATTAATACGATAAATACTATTTTAATAACAACACTTTGTTCAATAAAAACACAAAACAAATAGAAACTAACGAATGTATAATAGGCATTTTAAATCAAATCCCAACCACTTGTAAATACACTAACATATAATATATAACATATAATATATATAATATATTACATATAATATATAATATATAAGACATATAAGAATTTTTAAACTAATTACATTGAACCAAACATAATTGTAACATGGAATATACCAAAAACTAAACTTAGTCAAAATTGCGTAAACAACGAATTAATAATAGAAGGCAATAACATAATAAAAATTTACGATTGTGCCTTACAACTAAACGAAATATCAATAATAAATTCATTGCTTGACTATAGCCAAAGCATTTATGTAACAAACAATATCACCAGGCTAGAACCTATTTCCTTTATCCAAACAAAAGAGATAATTAACGAACATACGAAATATTATACTGCATTTCAAACTATTACATTAACCACTTTTATACTTACTATAATAGGTTTGATTACATACTTAATCTATAAGTTTAAGGCAATGCCACAAAAATTAATAATTAAGCATTTTCGATCAAATAACAATCGTGGTCCCACAGACATAATCGAAACCCCAATTGTTGAAAAAATTGAGTCCCAAATTATAAACAAAATTGATACTCCAATATTTACAGCTGAGAAAAACCCCTTGCTATATCCTAATGTATCCGCCTGAGGACAGGCTATTTTCTTTAGGATGGGGGAGTCATATATCCAACTCCAATACCCAATAACATATAAATATTTCGCCCCCTAAAATTCATAAAGTAAACATCCGTTTTTATAAACAATTGTCCCCCTCAAAACCAAAGCATATGAACGCTAATCCATAAAATTAACATAAACAATTAAACACTTGAAATAATAATTGTCCCCCTAACAACCAAAAGCGCGAGAACGCTAGCTCAGCAATTAAAATCGACCAATCAAATCATCGAAATATCAATCACGCCACCAAAGGGCTCCCAAATTTAGCTTATAAATATAACCATAAGACATTTTTGTAACCAGTTCTAAGTTTTCATTCAAATAATAAAGTACGTTGCTTTTAACTCACAAAACATATCTTTTTTTTCCTTATTGGGAAAATTGGATATTTAATTATATGTACTTTCTTGTTTTTTGTAGTAATCAATAAATGAATTAAAAAAAAAACACATATATATAAACAGGGTTTGAAATCTGTGAAAACTGTCAATATTATACATATATTGTTTCCGGCCAGTATTTTGCGCACATGTTGTTTGATCTGCCCAGTTGCAGATGGTACAAAACTCCAATGCTCAATAGCATGTGGAGTGGAGTGAGGAAAATTAAGTCTTCTCCTCTTCGAATTCCAGAAAGAAGTCATTTTTATATTTCGTTTTCATGAGTTAGAAGCTCTTCATGAGCCATGTAACAGAAGCTTTTAGAACATGTTAATGTAAATACAGTGGTAGAAATTCCGATAATCTTAAACAAATAATATAAGAAATTTTAATATACAAATCTAAGTTAACAATGACGTCTCCTCCAACATACTCCCCCATTGAAGGATGAAGTATGACTCCTTCAATTTACATCAACGTCATCTCTTAAAGGCAATGGAGCGAGTTTGCAGATTGGGCGACGAATAATTCCTTTCTTGGTGCGAACATCGGCTACTCTGACCCTTCCATCTGCACCAAGTATGGCTTCGACCACACGACCAGTAATCCAGCATTGCGGTGGAAGATTGTCTTCATGGATGAGAACTAATTGATCCTTTGCTATGTCGTTCTCGGGATGCAACCACTTAGAGTAATTGATGTACATAGTCGCGCTTCCAGAGTTCCCAGAAGCGTTGCTTGAGATAGGTCACCCTTTGCCAACGAGATAGATAAGAAAGTTTTGAGTCATTTACTACCGGTTCAGGGATCGCTTGCAGTGAACATCCGATCAATAAGTGTGCTGGCGTCAAAGCCTCCCCGTCATTGGGATCATCGCTGTGAATGGATATTGGACGGGAATTCAATATCGCCTCCACTTCAATTGCAATCGATTGAAGCTCTTCATACGTCAAATGAGAAGAGGTCAAATTTTTGATGAGCAGAGTCTTCATTGACTTTACTGCGGCTTCCCATAAGCCTCCAAAATGGGGAGCACGCGGTGGAATGAAATTGAATTCAAAGCCGGCATTTCGGCTAAATTCCTCCAGATTTTTTGCATTGAGTTCTGAACAGAATTGCCGTTTGAAGCCTTCAAGTTGCGAACATGCTCCGACAAAGTTGGTGGCATTGTCACAATAAATCCTTTTGGGTATGCCACGTCGTCCGATGAATCGCTTCAAACAGAGAATAAAATTATTACTGTATGAATAGCTTTTGAAGAAAAGCAAACAAATATGGCCAAATATGTTTTATAAGGAACTTTGCTTCGAATGCGGTACGACGTAAGAAATGGTCCACATAGATCTACTCCGCATATCAGAAACGGGCGTTCGGCCAGGAGACGGTCAGCTGGGAGGTTACCCATGATTTGTCGCATTAATACAGGTTTGTAATGATAGCAATGTGTACAACTTCTAACAACCTTTCGGACCAGTTCGCGAGCATTTACAATCCATACTGTTAGGCGCAGAATCGCTATCAAAACCTTAGCTCCCGCGTGAAGGTTTCGCAAGTGAAGATCTTCAATATATTTATAAGTGAAATTATGAGTCTTTGGAAGCAATAACGGCATTTTAGCGTCCAATGGTATGTCAGCCATTGCAAGACGGCCTCCAACACGGATAAGTCGAATATTTTGAGAACCTATCTGTTCATTTGAGATGAATGGATTTAACTTTTGAAGCTCCGGCTTCAGACTTCGTCCTGCTTGTAAGTCCTTTAGTTCTTTCGCAAACACATCACTCTGAATGGAAGAGATTATATGATTAAAAGCCAATTTAAATTCTTCTACTGAAATGCTTCTTGTAGCATTTATCGTATTATTGCGGTTAATAGGAACTCGGTTGAAAACTCGTAAAACGTATGCTAAGACTCTCACAATCATACGAAACGATGATAGTCTACTAATGATCTGCTCAACTATGCTCTTTTCTTTATAACTAGTGCTACATTTCAATACAAGGGTGTTTCGCAATTCTAATTCTTTGGGCTGGAAATCTGTCTTTCTTTCAGATTTCGGCCAATGTAATGCATCAAGTGTTAAGAACCTTGGTCCATGAAACCAAATTGTCTGCATCAAATCGCGCGCTGCACAGCCACGTGAAACAATGTCGGCTGGATTATCCTTTCCAGGCACGTGACTCCAAATGATATCCTGCGATTGAGTTTGTATGGTTGATACGCGATTGGCAATAAAGCATTTTAGAGTTGATGGGTGCATTTTAATCCAATGGAGAACGACAGTTGAATCTGTCCAAAAATATGTTTTGCTGACAAGACAGTTTAATTTGTGTTTGATTTTAGTCCATGTTTGGCAGAGTAAAACGGAAGCACAAAGCTCTAAACGAGGTATGCTTTGCGATTGAGTGGGCGCAACTCTCGATCTCGAAATGATCAATGAAGTTACATATTTTCCGTTGTCCAAAACCCTTGCGTATATGCAACATCCATACGCTCGATTTGAGGCATCCGAAAATCCATGGATTTCACACTTATTTTTTGGTGATGTGTTAACAAATCGATTTACTCGAACCATGTCAAGATTAGATAAATCAGCTTCAAGTTGTTGCCATCTAGTCCGTAAGATCTCTGGCAACGGGTCGTCCCAGTCCAAGCGCTCGATCCACAAGTCTTGGATCAAGATTTTGTAGCGCACTACGACTGGCGCTAATAATCCTAGCAGATCATAGAGCCTGGCCATGATCGATACTATTTTTCGTTTTGTTGGTATTGCAGTTAATGGAAGATCAAATCGAAATAATATAAGATCTTCAGTTGGCAGCCACGACATGCCAAGAGCCTTGGTGACATCACTATTGTCAATATTGAGATTATATTCAAAATCTGTTGGTGCCCCACTAAAATTCCACTTTGTCAATTCTAAGCCTGCCTTTGAGAGCAATTTGGTAACTTCATTCGTCTTAGCATTGAGTTCTTCGATTGAGTCAGCTCCATAAAGTAGATCGTCGACGTACATATCCTCAGCTAATACAGCAGCTCCAATTGGAAACAACTCCTTATACGTCTCTGATAAAAACTTTAAGGACCTGATTGCGAGAAAGGGAGCGCACGACATCCCATAGGTAACAGTATTCAATTGAAATAATTGAATATGTTCTTGCGGTGACTTTCTCCACAAGATTTGTTGGAAACTTCTATCCTCAGGTGCGACGAGAAATTGTCTGTACATTTTTGTTATGTCAGCTGTAATAGCATGGCGATACAAACGAAACGAGAGTAATGTTAGGATTAGATCTTGTTGAATAGTAGGACCAACCATGAGAATATCATTTAATGATATATTTGATGATGATTTAGACGAAGCGTCAAATACTATGCGAAGTTTAGTTGATGAGCTCTGCGGTCTAAGGACACAATGGTGAGGAATAATGTAATGATTTCCCGATTGCAAATTATCTAACGAAGCTACCTCTATGTGATTCAACTTAAGATATTCATCTAAAAAATCGATGTACATTTCCTTTAATTGGTGTTGAGATGCAAGCCGTCTTTCGAGTTGAAGAAAACGTCTTTTTGCACAGGACAACGAGTCTCCAAGTTGTTCAGGAGATTCCTTGAAAGGCAACCGAACCTGTATGCGCCCTGAATCCAGGAATTGTGTGTGCACCTGAAAGTGAGTTTCACATGCTTGTTCTTCTGAGGTTAACGAAATATCTTTATTTTGAATTCCATGTATTTCATCCATTTTCCAAAACCTTTCTAATAATATGTTAAGGTCCTGCTGTTGCGTTAAATTACAAGTGTATTGTTGAGTTGATTGAGGTTCAGCAATCTTACCCCCGACGATCCATCCTAATGCAGTTTCCACTAGATGAGGAAGACCAATTCCTAAACTAATTTTACCAGTTTTAAGTAGATCAAAAAACTCCTTTACGCTAAGCAATAGATCTACTTTTCCGGGCTTATAAAAGAATGGGTCGGCTAACTCAATTTCTTTGGGAATGGCCCAATTTGACACATCTAGTCTCTTTTCAGGCTGAGGTAGAGATATAGATTTAGTCACGATAAACTCCATATTCCATTCATCTGGAGATATTCTTGAACGAATTTTGGTAGATACGGAATGTTTCATATGTGTACGTAATTCACCGATTCCAGCAATCTCATAATGATCGTAACGAAACGGAAGCTGAAGCCTTTTGGCTAATTCTTCAGTTATAAAGGTAAGCTCAGAGCACGAATCAAGTAATGCTCTTGCGACCTGAAACTCACCAAATTTGTCTTGAATAAGAGCTATTGCTGTTGGAAGTAGTCCCCGCCGAGCGTGGCGAGTCAACATTGATGTTGCAAATGTTTTACTTTCGTCATGTGTATTATGAATGATTTGTTGCGATTGATGATGAATAGTAGGTCCATCTAGTTGATAATTTCCCTGGACGTTTGAATCCTTATGCATGTTTGTGTGATGCAAACCTCCACAATGACGACATCTATTCAATGAAGGACACTTTGAGGCTGGATGACCCTTATTGAGGCAATTTAAACAAAGTGACGCTGTTTTAACAATCTTAAATCACTCAATAAAAGGTAGCGAATTAAAAACTGGACAGAATGCTAACCTATGCTCAGTTGACTGACATTGAATGGATCTACTTTGGGCTGCAACAAATACTTTTGAAGTACTATGAATTTTGTCTCTGACGGGTCTTTCCTCTTGTCGGTTTCGCAGATACCCTTCCAAATATTGACAGTGTCGACTGAGAGTTTGATAACAGTCGGCCCAGTCTGGCAATTTATCATATCCTTGAACCCGATCGTATGCTTGTTTGGATTCAAGATCAATTTTTGACATAACAATGTGAATAAGTACTGCGTTTAATACATCAGCTTCAGACCCAAGAGACTACAATGATCCGCGTAGAGCTGAAACCGTATCCAAAATTGTACGTAGGGTAACAGCGTCTGCCTTTTTCATGCTAGCAATGTTAAATAAACTTGAAATATGTTCTACGAAAATAAGAACTTTCTTGTCATATCGCTCGTTGAGGCGCTCTAGGGCCTTGGGATAATTTTCGTCTGATGCTTGAACGCTTGGCGAGACTACGCTTAGAGCTTGGCCAGATAGACAACTTATTACATGTACCATATTTGTAAATGAAGTAATAAATTTTTTGAATTCCCCATATTTGCCGTCGAATTTAGGTAATTTGAGGGGTGGAAGCCGATTATGATGTCCCCCATGATAAGTCGATGAATTAAAGAAACTAAGTTCTTCTGGTTTTTCCTTTTTACTTGTAATATGATTGCCTTTGTTTCGATAAAAAGATTTTCTATCTCTGCCCGATTCGCGTCTGCTGGATCTAGCTTTTCAATATTGGTTAGAACTTGTAATGCTTGTTTAAAGTACGACTCAATAATTGAGACTGACAATCTAATATAATAGGGTCATTTTCAAGATCGATTCTAGCTCTTAAACTTTGAATACTAGATTGCAGTTGATTCCGTTGTTGTCTGAGAGGTAGAAGCTGCGTTTCATTTGGTGGAGACATTTTGGGCCCTTAACGAAAGAAATGTAGCAAGTTAGAAATGAATTAAACGTGAGCTAAACGAGTTCTAGTTTTAATAAAAACACTCAAATGCATTAAGTTTCACTCAAGAGCTTAATAAGTGAGCTTTAATATGTAGATCGTTTCTCTATATGACAGTTTGAGTACTTACTCCGCTGTGCTTAACACTTAGCACGTGTTAAAGCTTACGAGTGTTTTACATGTGAGTGTATAGCATGTGAAAGCTTTACGATCGCTAATGAGTGGTAATTGAGTCAAATTTTGAGTGGAAATAGATACTGTAAATTTACACACTCAAGTTGACTTAGGTTATGATAGGGCTCCACGTAAATGTCCACGATGATGTCTTGCAAATGCCAATGATGAAGAAGTCCGATGACGACTATCCAAGATGATTATGTAACGATGAAGAAGTCCAATGATGAATGTGATGATGATGTACGCTGAAAAGTCCAATGATGACTGTCCAAGATGATGTAACGATGAATGCAATATAATGAACGAATAAACGACTTTATATAGTTTTTAAGTTTTTTATGTTGGGACTTGCGAAGTGCAAGGTCCTGTCACGGTCGCCAATGTTTGATCTGCCCAGTTGCAGATGGTACAAAACTCCAATGCTCAATAGCATGTGGAGTGGAGTGAGGAAAATTAAGTCTTCTCCTCTTCGAATTCCAGAAAGAAGTCATTTTTATATTTCGTTTTCATGAGTTAGAAGCTCTTCATGAGCCATGTAACAGAAGCTTTTAGAACATGTTAATGTAAATACAGTGGTAGAAATTCCGATAATCTTAAACAAATAATATAAGAAATTTTAATATACAAATCTAAGTTAACAATGACGTCTCCTCCAACACATGTATATACATCCGCCCATATATATAAATCCATACATATATATTTTTTTTCCACCATACCTTGCCATATATATCCGTCCATGTTTATAAAGTATATATAATTTTTTCCGGCCAGTATTTTGCGCACATGTATATGCATCCGCCCATATATATAAATAAATACATATTTATTTTTTTTCCAGCATCATCGTGCCCCTATACATTCGTCCATATCTATAAATTATATATAATTTTTTCCGGCCATTATTGTGCGGACATATATATTTATACCCGCCCATATTTATAAATACATACATATATTTTTTTCAGCACTATCGTGGCCATATTTATATCCGTCCATATTTATAAATTATACATATATTTTTTCCGGTCATTATTTTGCGCACATATATATATCCAGATCCAGATTTATATAAAAACGTATTTTCTTTTTATCCTATACATCTTTATTTATATATTTCATCCGTGTTTTGTTTTATACGTACACCCATCGTTACTTACGAATCCATACAAACCTGTTTTGTAATCATTTCGCTTCATCTACGTGTAAGTTTTGATCCGCACTCGTACGTTCGTATATTGTTCCGCATCTATCCCCATTCAAAGGGCTCCGTTTCCGAGCCACACGCGAGAGAATTCCCCCGCAATCCTGCGGTGCACAGTGAGAAAGTTCTGGCGTCCTCATACAGTCCACTTCTCATTTTCTGTGGTGTTCGTCGTGGTGTTCGTCGGTAAGATCGTCCCCTGAGTATGTCCACGGAGCCGTCCAAGACTGCGCCGAAGTCTAACAGTCTTTCGTCTCCCTCTGCAACTCCGGAGAAGGTTCGGCCTCCGATAACTCCGGTGACCGTGAAGCGTACGGATATTTCGCGCAAAATCCCCAAGATCCCGTCCGTCTTCGTCCAGCCTACCGTCACCCGATCCGTATCACAACAGCGCAGAGAACACTCCAGAATGTCCCTCTCCGATTTCATTCTGGCGTGCGACGCATTGACTCTGTTCGAAGCTCGGGAGAGTGAAGCTCTAACTTCTGAAGTGCCCTTGTTTTCCATTAAAATACACTTAGAGCAGCTCAAATCTCTTTGGTCAACTGTCGAGATGGAGTACTCCCGTTGTCACAAGGCCTTGACAGTCCAAACCGACGAGGAAAGCTTGGCAAACATAAGGCAATACGCTTACGCGGCGTATGTGCGATGCGGGACGTTGTTCGGAAAACGCATCGAACAGCTCTCGGCACAGATGACGAGTCTTATCCGTCAGCCAACCGCTCCGTCGGGGCCGCCGGGGCATAGAGTTCCTCCGTGTGAGGTGGAGACATTTGATGGCGACAGCCTAGCATGGCCCACATTCCGCGATTTGTTCGCCGCCATTTATATCGCCAATCCGTATTTGTCACAATTGGAGAAGCTCTATCACTTGAACACCAAGCCGCGAGGGTAAGCGAGAACCATCGTGGCTAAATCCCCCCTGACGAATGAGGGTTTCCAGGCAGCGTGGGAGAACCTCACCGCACGGTACGAAAATAGCCGTCTGCTTGTCATGACTCAAGCCAGACAACTCCTTCAGATTCCCGCGGTGGAACAAGAGTCGGGCAAAGCCTTGCGAGAGCTGCAGACTGCGTTTCAAGGGTGTCTTACCGCGCTTGAGTATTCGGGTGTTAGTACTGAGAATTGGGATATCTTACTTATCGCCATCTGCACTAGCACATTGCCGAAGGCCACAATCCTCCTGTGGGAGCAATCAGTGCCAAAAAAGACTGGCGTCTCAACTTGGTCACAATTTGAACCAATTTCTTACCGATCGGTATCCTGTCCTGGATGCCACCGAAGAACATAAGTCGGCCCCAAGTGTGCAAGCCATCCCCATTGGCCCCCGCAAATCCTCTGCAACGATGAAGGTCCAAGCGTTTCCCGCGAAAGCTCAGCTCAAACCGGCGTCTTGTAAGCTGTGCCATCGGGAGAATCACCCAATACGGCTCTGCCCTAGTTTTCTTGATATGTTCAGAGGGGTATGGAAACCATTAGACAGCAGGGACTTTGTCTGAACTGTTTTGCCCGCGGTCATCAAGTGAAGGGCTGCTCCAGTGCGCATAATTGCCATACCTGCAAGGAACGTCATCATACTCTGTTGCGTCCTAGTGATGTGTCCGTGCCCTCGCCGTCCGCCGCGCAAGTCCCACCATCCAGCGCCACAGAGCGTCCGTCCACGAGCAACCAGCTCACAAATGCTCAAAGTTATTTTGCATCTACCCCAGGCAGAGGTCTTTTAGGCACTGCGATTGTCACTCTGCACCATCGTGGTGTGGATCACCACATTCGGGCGTTGATCGACTCTCTCTCTCCGAGCGTGTCTTCAACATGGTCCAGCCCCCCTTTTACCCAGTAGACGCCGCGGTTACTGGCATGGGCCAGAGTGATGGAGGCTGCGCCGACAAGGTGTGTCTGCTAATGCTGTCGCCCCCGTGTGACAGACTGAACAAGATTGAGGTCTCCGCCCTGGTCGTATCCAAATTGTCAGGGGCCATTCCAACGGCTCCATTCCTTAATACGGTTCCGACGCAGTGCCTCGATCGCCCCCTGGCGGACCCGTACTACAACAAGCCCGCGCCTGTTGACATGATTATCGGTATAGACCTGTTTCCCCACATCCTCGGAGAACGGATCAAAAAGGATATTGGTAAGTTCGTCGGGCTAGAAACCATCTTTGGATGGGTTCTGTGTGGGGCTATGATGCGTGACCCTCCGGTGTCTCGATCAGTTTTCGCTGCACAGACGCGAGTTAGTCCAGAAGCAAAACTTGAGGTTCTCCTCACCAAGTTTTGGGAGGTGGAAGACCTTCCCGCAAAGCCGGAAAAGGAGGATGACGTATTCTGCGAGCGGAACTTCCAGGAGACCACCCAAAGAGGGAAGGGCTGCCGATATGTTGTGTCCCTACCGTTCAAAGGTCCGAATAGCGTCGACTTGGGCCACTCAAGACCGATCGAGTTGGCTAAATTCCTGCGGAATGAATCACGCCTTCTCAAGGATCCCGTCCTAAAAACGCAGTACGATGCCATTATTCAAGAGTACGAGGAATTGGGTCATATGATTCGGGTGACGCCGCCTCAAGATGGGAAAAACTTTTATCTCCCCCATCACGCGGTGTATTAGCCCGATAGCACCACCACCAAGGTACGCGTGGTATTTAACGCGTCGAGCCCCTCCACACGAGGCGTCAGCCTTAACGATGTCTTGCACACCGGCCCTACTCTTCAGGCCGATCTCACGCTTCAGGTACTGAAATTGCGGTTCTTTTAATTCGTTTTCAACGCTGACATAACGCAGATGTATCGACAAATCCGAGTCGAACCCAGGCATACCCCCTTTCAGCGAATCCTCTACCGAAACCGCTGCGGCAATATTCAGGATTATGAGTTACAAACTGTCACGTTTGGGGTTAACTGCGCGCCATTCTTGGCGATCCGAGTCCTTTTACAACTGGCACAAGACGTGCAAGCGATGTATCCTCAGGCGAGCGAAATCCTTCGGAACTACATGTATGTCCTTGCCGGCGCTCACACTGAAGCCGACGCCCGTCTCGCCATACGAGAATAAGAAGGAAGTACTTCAAGCTATTCCGAGAGAGCACCTGCTGCGAGAGGACTTTCTCGAGCTGGAAGACGCGAGCACTGCAAAAACCTTGGGCATCCGCTGGCAAGCTGCCGAGGACGTTTTCTTCTTCACCGTAGCGGACCCCTCTTGAAGGAGTCGATCTCCAAGAGGCAGGTTCTGTCCCATATCGCTAAACTTTTCGACCCCGCTGGTTGGCTAGCCCCATTTGTTATCCGAGCGAAGATAATATGCAGCAAATCTGGCTAACCGAACTGGGCTGGATGATGTTCTGCCGCCTCTCCTGCAGCAATGCACGAATTCTGCAGAATACCAGGCCTCAGTCGACTCCGCATCCCCGTTGGCTAAACACCAGCGATAAGCTCTCGTGGGAGCTTCATGGCTTCTGTGACGCGTCAAAACAGTCTCGCTGCCTCGGCTGGAGTTGTGCGGAACGGTTTTGCTAGCCGATCTCTGGGCGTTGATCGTTCCTGAACTCCCAATCCCACCTGCAACCTCCCAGTTTTGGACCGACTGTACCATCGTGTTGGCTTGGCTCAATAAACCCCCGTGTAGTTGGTCCACCTTCATGGCCAATCGGGTATCCAGCTTCCCCAAAAGCACCATTGGCCAAAGCTGGTCACATGTGCGCTCCGAGGACAACCCCGCTGATCTGGCGAGCCGTAGAGTCTCCGCGGCCGAGTTATCGGCCAGCAGCCTCTGGTGGCATGGGCCGGACTGGCTCCAGCGAGCCCCCGAGCATTGGCCAACTCCCCATAACGAACTCCCAGACACCCAGCTGGAGCAAAGAGTCCAGTGCCACACCACCGCGACCACCCTACTTGAGGACGTCAGCGAACGTTTCTCGGACTACGGTAGGGCATTACGAGTCATCGCGTACATCCTACGCTTCGGAAACGCAAACGGAATAAGTGGAAATCACCGACTCGCAGCCTCCAGACCGGCGACCTTCTGATCGTGTCCGAAGATCATCTCCCCTCCAACGAGTGGCGCTTAGGGCGAATTGAGCGCACTCTGCCCGGGGCTGACGGTCTCGTCCGAGTGGCTGATGTCACCACAGCGCGTGGGTCTATCCGAAGACCCGTAGCGAAGCTCATTCTGTTGCAAGACAGCAGGAGTCCTGAGCCTAAAACCTTATCGTGACTCCCAATCCCTCTATGTTCCGTCCGAATGTCCTCGTCTCCGTGCATGTTGTTCGTTCCCGTGCATCGACTAATCCACTCCCCCTACGTAATTTCTTTCGTTACAGTTCGTTCAGTTCGCCCCTCCATAGCGACAAGGCCCCCACGCGTCTGCCGCACCACCGCAGCAAACGAGCTGCTCCACCCCTGTGGACCGGGACGAATTTGGGGTTCCCTGGGGTTGGCTGTGACCAAGGTCGGGGACGATCAAGCCTGCACGGCCGTCCTCGAGTCGAGGTCCGACAAGACGTTCTGACGGAACATTATATTCCGGGTCGAAGAGGACTTGCTCATCCGCACTCCCATCCGGGAAGTGTCGTCGCCAGTCCGGGAGAAATTCGCCACCCTGATCCTGGCCGACCCCTATTTCTATCTGCCGGCGTCGGTGTCTGTGGTGCTCGAGGCAGACCTCTATCCTGAGGTCATCCAACCAGGCTGTGTGCCCGGTCATAGCGGTATTCCCGCAGCCCAGAGCACCGTGTTCGGATGGGTCGTCTCCGGCTCCTGTGGGATCTAGGCGCTCCAGGACGCTGCCGTCCCCAATCCTTTATATGCCAGGGTGGCAATTGCAACATGTTGCAAGGGGGGCGGTATGTTCACGCCACCGGGTGAACAGCAGTGAGCGGCGAAGAGCAGTGAGGAGTGAGGAGGGTTTTTTTATCCTCGGCATCTACGGTCACACCAGGAGGAGTGACTTGATTTTTCCCATGGGCATCGCCATTCATTTCTAAGACGAGATTTTAACCCGAACACCCGTTCTTCTCCTGGAATTTGCCTTTTTACTCGAATTGTAAATCTGTTCAACCCACAGCTATCTCGCGCATTTTAATTATTTTACTCACGCACCAGACAACTGAAGACATTGGCACCCGCCAACCACTTGCGGCTTACTTGGGTCCTTCCGCCCCTCCACAAACACTCGCCTAACTTCGAGAATTTTCTGGCGACGCTACGGCGGCTTCAAATTTCACAACTTTATGTTTTTAGCTACTTGTAACAACTTTAACAACTTTTTAGCAGCATATAACAACTTAGCAACTTTTAACAAAACAACACTCGACTTTTCGCGATCACATATGCAAATGCCCCCAAATGTAAGGTTTAGATTAGTTTAATGTTTATTATAATGGTTATTTAATAGGTTCATGTAATACAGAGTAAATATATATGATGCATTTAACAGTCTTAAATCGACTTTTAAACAACTTAGAGACAACTTCGTACTTCGGCTGACGACCAACGAGAGCGACTGCCAAATGAGAGCCGATTACCCAACGAACACTTGCTTCCGAGCCAAACTACCCAACAAACAGTGTAGAATGGTGTGTTGCCAGCTATCTGGTATCTCTATGTCTTACATATATTTTAATTCACACTTTTTTGTAGAATTCCCAATAGCCGAAATGATTCCAAAATGATTTTGCTTCAATAGAGGAAACTGTAGAAATAGTTTTTTCGTCGTCTTAGAATCAGTTAGTTTTTTCATATTTTGTTGTATTTTGTTCAGAATGGTTCTTAACTCAAAGCTACCTAGTAGCAAAATAGTTTTAATAGATAAAGCTGAACGAACTGATCGATTCATGTTGAATATAAAGAGTAAACTTTAAAAAATGGGAGGTACACATACTTTTCATACAAATTTTGTGTTTGGTGTTAATTACTAAATTCCCTTTAGTGTATTCATTTTTTGCATTATTTGTTTTTGCAAATTTAGGTTCATTTGTAGCTTCGAATGACTTAGTACTATAAATTAAAGCTCATCTGAGCACTTTGAATTGTACGTAGTCGGTTGAAGAAACTAAAACGAACAGCAATTCCAATAAGCTCACTCAATTGCCTTGAATTATCTATATTCGGATCTGGGTACGTGACAAACTGACTAAAACGATTTTCATTTCATTTTGCAATTCTAAATTGGAATTAACGTTTATTGTTACCATGACCCTGCAATGATTTGAAATCAATAGTAGGAATTGATTTTTCTCTCTGTAGAATTTGCATAATATTTTAGCATGTTCTTTTCCCCTCGTTCGCCACCCTCTGCATGAGGTCAAACTCTCCGTGTCTCTCTCTTCCGGAATCTTAAGGGCAAGACCAAGTACTTACCCCTATTGTTCTTACAATTTCCACAGCGCTCGGCAGTTTCGTCAACAACAACAGCAACTGCATCTGCCTCTTTACCGGATGTGGCGCCCGCTGTTTTGACAACTGAGAGTATGCACGATAATCTGAATGCATCCGGCAGTGGGAGTGGCAGTGGCAGTGCCAGCGGCCCCAGCCCATCCCGCCATCAGCACCTACCACAGCAGTTAATAAACCAAAAAGCAAGTGCAGCCTCAGCCACCTTGACTTCAACAGCTGGGGGTGCGTCTTCCTCATCTTCAGCTCTGTCCAGTCACCAGAATGGAAATAAAGCCACCAGCATTGCCATTCCTGTGGATCAATCTGCCGGCATGCGCACAATTGAACTGTCAACCGGTCGCATTCGCGAGGGTTTTGGTAAGTACAAGGGGAATCGAGCTGTTAAAATGGATCGAGTGTTTCAATTCTTAAAATAACAGCTGAGTAAAGAACTACAATTTGTCTCACCTGTAACTTAAATAGACTGAATTACATTTGATCCACCAATAACAGCTAAATTTATTACTCATAGTAGCAAAAACTGCAATGCCAATTCGTCAATTTTTTTATATTCATTCTGAAATTTGTGTTTTATTTTTTGTGTAGTCTTTATTTATGAGACAAAAGTTGATGGTACAGGGATAACTGATGTGTTTTTTTTCATTTTAGCTTACCGTGGAGGATTATGTGAATGCCATGGAGACTTTGGTCAATGATTATCGTTTTACCACTAACCATAGAACACATAGATGGGACAAACTCATGATTTTTTGATTGCAAACGCTAGCCTAGTCATGGAACCCCAGAGAACTTCGGGAAAACCCGAACGTTCATACTCTCAATGAGACCGTAAAGTGGGGAGAGGGCCAAGCAGCTACGAAAAATTTTCAGTCTAGCACAGACTACAGAACGACGAAGGCAGGCCTATGTCGCTTGTGATTTCGTTCTGTCTATGTATGTGTACACTCGTCGGTACATGCTCAGGCTTCGTAGTGTGTGTGTGACGTGAAGTTGTACAACATCGCATTTCAATAGCTCTCTCGACCAAAATTTTTCATTTTCGACAAAACAGCGACAATGCGAATAGGATATGCCCCTGTCGAAAGAATATCAAGAAATATTGGCATCAGCTTTGTATGTATCTCGGTGGCTGTACCGATAGAGTGTTCGCTTGGCGATAGGAATGTCCCTGGTTCGATTCCCAACTTGAAATCGACGGCTAAATTTATTACTCCAAATTGGACATTGATGTGAATGACATAGTCATTCAGGGTACTCAGACAGTGAGGTTGTCCCGCAAACAGGTGAGCTTGCCAGTTCAACGTCAATCTGTGCAAATATGGGGTAGTGAGTTGAGTAGTTTTTCGATCATCTGTCGCATTCACATTATCTTCTGGTTGACAAATTTTCTCTCTATTTCTCCATCTATCTATCTGTCTCTCATGCACTTCACAACTTTACTCATTCTGCATTCTCCCAGGCTGTTGCCCAGGAACTGTTCCTCAGTTATCTACAACATTGGGGTCGGATTTCCTGCGACGTCGCCTCGACTGGACCGTTCAGGAGGCTGGCGTACACGAGATACCCCGCCACCTGCAGTCCTCGATTTGCCCATGCCAATATGAGAAGGAGTTGTTGCGCAACAAAATAAAGATCAGCCTCCAGCATCGTCAATGCTGTGGAATCAACTGAATGGGCTGTTGGCTATGAAAACCACAACAGAAAACGACGAATGACAGAAAGTATATGTAATTTTATGTTGCTGATTAAAGGAAAAACAAGAAATACAAACACTTGGAAATTATATTCCATTTTAACAAACGGAACGAATTTGGCTTAGATATAAAAATGTATTTAAATGTTTGTCAAAAAAATTCCACTACTAATTATTGCACTTTCAGCCCAAAAGTATGCTAAGCTATTTTCAATAGTCTCAAGTTTAACTTCCATACCTCCTCACATCGATATCATCTACGTCATTTAACTAGCACAATCTCTGCGTCTCTAATATGATATTTTTATCAGTGTTCATGTTTCCCATTATCACCTCAATATCTCTCTTTCCTCTAAATGTGTTCTGTCTCTTTCTCTCTGTTTTTCTCTAACCAAAACTGTCATTGTAGGAACGTGGATTGCAGCTCTATCTGAAATACGGCTCGCGTTGGGGCATGGAGGCCTTGCGGGGACTGGTGGATGTCACGCCCATCGAACCCGGTCGACATTGCGGCCACTTCCAGTGTCCCTGTCAGTACATCAAAGAGCATTTGCAATGCAAACCGCGAGGCAAGTTCAAGTGTTGCAATTTTGTCCCTTGGGTGGCATCTGAGAGCTATGATTATTAAATGTGTCTCGATTTTATGTAACCAAATCAATGTGTCGGGGTTGCGAAAAATGAATTTAATACATTAGGGAATACATGTAGGAAATGAAGTGTCAGGCGGGCATAATCACGGCAATCGGGCAGTAGCTAGTGAGCGAGACAGAACGACACGCAGCGGTCGTATCTATCTGGTCGACTCACTCATTGAAAAATAAAGAGAAGCGTTGATTCATAAGACACTCGCAATCGTACTCTCGCCACGATCACATCGCGCACCCAAATTATCACTAAGGCCATTTAAATAATATAAAATATATGTATTCTTAACACAAAGAAACATTGTTAATAATATAAGACTAAATAAGGAAATCACATCCTTTAATAATATTGAAATAAATAAACCGGGATAAAGTAAAAATCCTACAAACTGGGGGCTCAACCGAGATTTCTGGCCCAAGACAATTAGTGAAATTTGTGTGTGTGTGTAAAGTTCGCAAGTGAACAGAAAATTGTTAAAATTGCATGCATTAACGTGTAAAACATATACAAACTCAAGGTTTTGGCAAACGAATTTCACAAGAAGCAACCACTACAAGTTCAAAAAATAGTGGAAGTTGGTGTGACTGTACGAGAGGCGACGAGTGGACGGTGAGACGGTGAGCGGTCGGACGACGCACGAAGAGCGTCACTAAGAATTTTGGCGCCGTTTAGGCAAAAAGTCGGCGACTGAAGTTGAGAGCGGCACGAGAACGGTGGTGACTCGAGTGAGTTGCTACAGCGATATTGATGGTTCCATAGAGCAGGACGACTATAGTTGGGTGAGCTGTTTAAATATTGTCTTGAGTGTGAGTTACTTCGCTTGCACGACGAAACCAGACCGGTGGCAGAAATATTGACGAAATTGATGCGAGCTGCAGAGAGCACATTTCTAAGAATCGTCTGAGTTTAACCATAACCTACCAAAATTTGACCTACATTAACATAGTGTGTAAATTTTGCTAAGTCGTAACAAATTTGATTGATTGATACTAACTATACATTAATATACCTGTAATTGTGTGAAATGGATCGAGGTGATATTCTAACTTTGCGTATTGAAGAGTTGCGCATTAAATTGAGAGAGTTAGGGCTAGAGACTACAGGCCTTAAAGCTGAGCTGCAATCGCGTCTACTCGCTCATTACGATTTAATAGAAACTGAGAATGACGGGCAGGAGGCAGATTTCGCCTCGGCTAGAACAATTCGAGAAGTCCCGAACACAGATGGGCAAAAGTCATGGTTCACACTAAAAGATGTGGAGGGAAGCGTTTTCGAGTTTTGCGGTTTAGGTTCGATTGATGTTGTACAATGGACCAGGGAGCTAGAAGAATGCGCTTTAACCGTACAGTGGAGTCAGTTACAGCTTTTTGTGTATGCAAAACAATTGTTAAAGGGAGCTGCATTGTCGTTTATACGTAGTAAGAGAGATATTTGTAGTTGGGAGTCCCTGAAAGTAGCTTTGAAAAACGAATTCAGAGTGAAGGTTTCATCAGCCGAAGTTCATAGAAGACTAAGCAATCGACAGTTGAAGAGAGGTGAGAATTTGTATGAGTTTTTGTATTCGTTAATGGAAATCGCAAAGCCGATCGATTTGGATGACGAAAGTTTAATCGAGTATTTCGTAGAAGGTATACCAGACCTGAGAGCAAATAAGGCATTATTGTATCAAGCCAGAACAGTGGATGGGTTGAAAGTTCAAATAGAGACGTACTTAAAATCCTATGATCCTAGGAAGTCCTCAAAGAAAACAACATTGGAGTTATCTTTTCACAAGCAAGGTAGAGATAATAGAGAGAAGAGTTGATAACAAAAGGTGATCGCAAATGTTTTAAGTGTGGTGATCCTTCACACATGATGAGAGACTGTAACAAGAAAACGTTTACTTGTTTTAAATGTGGCAAAACAGGCCATCGCTCATTTGAATGTAAGGGAAAAAATACCACCAAAGTTGAAAGTACCAATGTTGTAGATGATAAATTAATAAAAGCATCAGGTAAATTTACTGATTCGGGTTTGGAGTTGAAAGAAGTAACTTATAAGTCGATTAAGTTCAACGGTCTAATTGATACAGGAGCAAATTTGAGTCTCATACGTAAAAGCGTGTTTGTCGAACTTGGAATTAAATCATTAACAGGATATTCGTAGAGCCTTACAGGCATTGGTGGAAGTCATGTGATGACCTTTGGTAGTTTTAGCATAAGTGTCAAGATAGATGGCATTGAGATGGAAGTCGAGTTTCATATCGTTCCTGATGAAGACATGGCATATGAGGCAATTTTGGCTAGAACTATATTAGATCATGTCGATTTGGTTGTTACAAAGAAAGGTACAAAGTTTGTGAGCATCAAGAAAAAAGAATCACTGTGTAAAACAAATAAATCTTGTGCTGAGTTGTTTAAGGAATTTGAAAGTATGTGTATGCACAGTGCAAAACAGAATAAAGTGGAAATCAAGAGTGACTTTTCGCATATCAGTACAGAAATCGCTAGTGAAGTCAAGAAGTTGATTAAAAGTTACAAACCTATTAGAAATACAAACACTCCTATCGAAATGAAGATTGTACTAACGAATGAGTTGCCAGTTTATCAGCATCGAAGGCATCCAAGGCGTCTAGCAGAGTCTGATCAGAAAATTGTTGATAGTACAGTACAAGAATGGTTGGAGGAGAAGATAATAAGGCCAAGTTTTTCCGAATATGCTTCGAGTGTTGTACTGGTAATAAAGAAGAATGGGAAAAAGCGTCTGTGCTGCGATTACAGAAAGCTAAATGAGAAAGTGGTCCGAGATAATTTTCCTATGCCACAGAAACTAACAAACGGGTTTTTCCATATTCCTGTTGAGGAAAAATCTCAGAAGTACACAGCATTCGTAACTCAGAATGGTCAGTATGAATTCCTATATGTACCATTCGGAATATCCAACTCTCCAGCAGTTTTTACAAGATTTATAATGGCAGTAATGAGAGAATCAGTGAAGAATGGAGATGCAGTGGTGTATATGGACGATATAATTATACCAAGTGTTAACGTGAATGATGGTCTAATTAAACTTAAAAGGGTGTTAAAGATAGCTGCGGAAAATGGGTTGTGAATAAACTGGGAAAAATGTCAGATACTGCAGAGTAAAGTAAATTTTTGGGCTATATAGTTGAAAATGGAAGAATTAAGCCAAGTAAGGAGAAGACTGATGCTGTTTCAAGATTCCCGATCCCACATGATAAGAAGTCAGTTCAACGATTTTTGGGGTTAACATCGTATTTCCGTAGATTCATCGAAGGATACGCAGTAACAGCTAAGCCCTTGACAGACATTTTGCGAAAAGACAAAAGTTTGAGGTTAAAGAATTGCAAATGGTAGCGTTTGAGCAATTGAAGTTAGCATTGATAAAAGGTCCCGTTTTAAAGTTATATAATCCTAAGCTAGACACTGAGATTCACACTGATGCCTCGAAACACGGTTTCGGAGCTGCGCTTTTACAGAAAGATTCAGAAGATGGTTTATTTCATCCGGTACAATATATGAGTCGGAAAACTAAACCTTGTGAAGAGAAGTATGATTCGTATGAACTTGAGGTTTTAGCAGTTATTGGAGCATTAATAAAGTGGCGTGTATATGTGCTAGGATTGAGATTTAAGATTGTTACAGATTGTAATGCGTTCACGATGACAATGAAAAAGAAAGAAGTTCCGTTACGTGTAGCACGTTGGGCAATGTACCTACAAGATTTCGACTATCAGATCGAACATCGTTCAGGTTCAAAGATGCGGCATGTGGATGCTTTGAGCCGTTTATCTTGTTTTCTGCTAACCGACACCATAACCCATAGATTGAGGGAAGCACAGTTGTCAGATGATTGGACTAAATTGATCACGAGTTTAGTTCAGGAGAAGGGATATGAAGATTTTTACATTGAAAATGAAATATTGTTAAAAGACCCCAATCAAGAAATTATTGTCGTTCCCTCGCAGATGGAAAAATAAATAAATAAAATAAATAAATAATAGAAAGACTCAAGATATCGTTGAAAAATCGTATTACATTCCAAAATTAAAAAAAAAGGTAGCCCGTGTTGTTGGGTGTTGCGTGGAATGTCTTATTGTTAATGCCAAAACCGGTAAAAAGGAAGGATATTTGATGTCAATAAGCAAAGGAGATCAGCCATTATGACATATCACATTGATCACGTTGGCCCGATGGAGGTCACAACAAAGCGTTACAATCATATACTTGTTATAGTTGATGGGTTCTCTAAGTTTGTATGGTTGTACCCGACTCGTGGAACAGGAGTCGATGAAGTACTTAGTTGTCTTGAAAAGCAGGCGATAATTTTTGGTAACCCGGTGAGAATAATTTCTGACAGGGGAGCAGCTTTCACATCCAATGCGTTTAAGGAGTATTGTATCAGACAGGATATACAGCATTTACTGATAGCAACAGGTGTACCCCGCGGCAACGGCCAAGTATAAAGGATGCATAAGATAATAGTTCCAATGATTTCAAAGTTAAGCCAAGAGAATGAGGGAAACTGGTATAAGTATGTTGGTCGTGTGCAACAACTTGTTAATAATACTGCTCCAAGAAGTACAAGAGTTACACCTTTTAAGATTTTGACAGGAATAGAGATGCGTAGTCCTGATGATCCCGAAATAAAAAAGCTGATAACCGATTCGTTAATAGAAGAATTAGACTGTGGTCGTGATGAGATTAGAGCGGAGGCTCGAAAGAATACTAATGAAATACAGCAGGAAATGAAAAGGACGTTTGACAAGAACAGGAAATGGGAAAGAAAGTACAATTTAAACGAGTTAGTGGCGATTAATCGTACGCAGTATGGGACAGGTCTAAAGTTGAGAGGTAAATACTTAGGACCATATAAAGTCACGAAGGTGAATAGGCACGGTCGATACGACGTTGAGAAAGTTGGCGATGGTGAAGGACCTTGTAAGACCTCAACAGTGGCTGAGTTTATGAAGCCTTGGCTAGGATCATTCGGGTCGAATGACTTGTCAGGACAGCAGATTGTAGGAAATGAAGTGTCAGGCGGGCATATTCATGGCAATCGGCAGTAGCTAGTGAGCGAGACAGAACGACACGCAGCGGCCGTATCTATCTGGTCGACTCACTCATTGACAAATAAGAGAAGTAGACATGCTCGACTCTCGCCTCGATCACATCGCGCACCCAAATTATCACTAAGGCCATTTAATAATATAAAATATATGTATTCTTAACACAAAGAAACATTGTTAATAATATAACACTAAATAAGGAAATCACATCCTTTAATAATATTGAAATAAATAAACCGGGATAAAGTAAATCCTACATACATGTATTTATTTAAGTATATGTTTGTTGGAGGCTTTCCTGTTTTTCTTTTTGCATAATTTTCCATTTGCTAAAATACCACTAAGCTACCAAAACTTGACTTATTGGTTATGCATAGACGCTTTCAAGTAACCAGATTCCAACTACACAGATTCAATATATATAATTTGCCTTTCAATGGAAAATCTCTTTTATTTCAGATGTTAGTCCATAATGTTAAACTGGTCAGTTGATTTTTGGTTTATTTTTGGTATAATCTACTATCTACTAAACCAATTTATTTTGTGTTTTAATTGGCAAACAAGCGAATTGAATACTCACAATTAGTTGTAAAATTTTGCAGTTGCCATACACAAATAGATTGTCAAATATTCTGTTGTAACTATTGTAATTTGTTGTTGTTTTAATTGTTTAACCATATTGTTTCTTAATTGTTTTGTGATATTTATTTCTTATTTTCTAAATGAACGCCTATTGCAGGTTATCCAGGCGGTTGCATTGTCTATGGGTCGGATCCCAGTTTTCCAATATCGTTATTAATCCATCAATTTGTAATACATCAATCAAATACAATCAATGATATAATAAATAACCAGAGGGGCCGGGGCTAATAATACTGCTCCAAGAAGTACAAGAGTTACACCTTTTAAGATTTTGACAGGAATAGAGATGCGTAGTCCTGATGATCCCGAAATAAAAAGCTGATAACCGATTCGTTAATAGAAGAATTAGACTGTGGTCGTGATGAGATTAGAGCGGAGGCTCGAAAGAATATAATGAAATACAGCAGGAAATGAAAAGGACGTTTGACAAGAACAGGAAATGGGAAAGAAAGTACAATTTAAACGAGTTAGTGGCGATTAATCGTACGCAGTATGGGACAGGTCTAAAGTTGAGAGGTAAATACTTAGGACCATATAAAGTCACGAAGGTGAATAGGCACGGTCGATACGACGTTGAGAAAGTTGGCGATGGTGAAGGACCTTGTAAGACCTCAACAGTGGCTGAGTTTATGAAGCCTTGGCTAGGATCATTCGGGTCGAATGACTTGTCAGGACAGCAGATTGTAGGAAATGAAGTGTCAGGCGGGCATATCATGGCAATCGGGCAGTAGCTAGTGAGCGAGACAGAACGACACGCAGCGGCCGTATCTATCTGGTCGACTCACTCATTGACAAATAAAGAGAAGCGTTGATTCATAAGACACTCGCAATCGTACTCTCGCCTCGATCACATCGCGCACCCAAATTATCACTAAGGCCATTTAAATAATATAAAATATATGTATTCTTAACACAAAGAAACATTGTTAATAATATAACACTAAATAAGGAAATCACATCCTTTAATAATATTGAAATAAATAAACCGGGATAAAGTAAAATCCTACATACATGTATTTAATTTAAGTATATGTTTGTTGCAGGCTTTCCTGTTTTTCTTTTTGCATAATTTTCCATTTGCTAAAATACCACTAAGCTACCAAAACTTGACTTATTGGTTATGCATAGACGCTTTCAAGTAACCAGATTCCAACTACACAGATTCAATATATATAATTTGCCTTTCAATGGAAAATCTCTTTTATTTCAGATGTTAGTCCATAATGTTAAACTGGTCAGTTGATTTTTGGTTTATTTTTGGTATAATCTACTATCTACTAAAACCAATTTATTTTGTGTTTTAATTGGCAAACAAGCGAATTGAATACTCACAATTAGTTGTAAAATTTTGCAGTTGCCATACACAAATAGATTGTCAAATATTCTGTTGTAACTATTGTAATTTGTTGTTGTTTTAATTGTTTAACCATATTGTTTCTTAATTGTTTTGTGATATTTATTTCCTTATTTTCTAAATGAACGCCTATTGCAGGTTATCCAGGCGGTTGCATTGTCTATGGGTCGGATCCCAGTTTCCAATATCGTTATTAATCCCATCATTTGTAATACAATCAATCATACAATCAATGATATAATAAATAACCAGAGGGCCGGGGCTAACTTCGACCGCGTCAAAGTTTGTATACCCTTGCAACTTTTATGGTAACTCTTTCCTTACCTATAGCCATCAAAATGGAAAAACGCTCAAGCTAAAAACGTTAATGTTTGCGAAAGAACGGCCTACAATCTTAGCATAGGAAAAAACTAAGATATTGATCAAAGTCACTGTTTTCCACCGATCGTTCCTATGGGAGCTATATGATATAGTAACCCGATCTTTATCAAATTCAGCAAAGTCATTAACAGATATATTAAACTAACAGTCGATACGACGTTGAGAAAGTTGGCGATGGTGAAGGACTTGTAAGACCTCAACAGTGGCTGAGTTTATGAAGCCTTGGCTAGGATCATTCGGGTCGAATGACTTGTCAGGACAGCAGCATTGTAGAAATGAAGTGTCAGGCGGGCATATTCATGGCAATCGGGCAGTAGCTAGTGAGCGAGACAGAACGACACGCAGCGGCCGTATCTATCTGGTCGACTCACTCATTGACAAAATAAAGAGAAGCGTTGATTCATAAGACACTCGCAATCGTACTCTCGCCTCGATCACATCGCGCACCCAAATTATCAAAGGCCATTTAAATAATATAAAATATATGTATTCTTAACACAAAGAAACATTGTTAATAATATAACACTAAATAAGGAAATCACATCCTTTAATAATATTGAAATAAATAAACCGGGATAAAGTAAAATCCTACATACATGTATTTAATTTAAGTATATGTTTGTTGCAGGCTTTCCTGTTTTTCTTTTTGCATAATTTTCCATTTCTAAAATACCACTAAGCTACCAAAACTTGACTTATTGGTATGCATAGACGCTTTCAAGTAACCAGATTCCAACTACACAGATCAATATATATAATTTGCCTTTCATAACAAATCTCTTTATTTCAGATTAGTCCATAATGTTAAAACTGTCAGTTGATTTTGGTTTATTTGCGTATAATCTACTATCTACTAAACAATTTATTTTGTGTTTTGTTGGCAAACAAGCGAATTGAATACTCACAATAGTTGTAAAATTTGCAGTTGCCATACACAAATAGATTGTCAAATATTCTGTTGTAACTATTGTAATTTGTTGTTGTTTTAATTGTTTAACCATATGTTTCTTAATTGTTTTTGATATTTATTTCCTTATTTTCTAAATGAACGCCTATTGCAGGTTATCCAGGCGGTTGCATTGTCTATGGGTCGGATCCCAGTTTCCAATATCGTTATTAATCCCATCATTTGTAATACAATCAATCATACAATCAATGATATAATAAATAACCAGAGGGCCGGGGCTAACTTCGACCGCGTCAAAGTTTGATACCCTTGCAACTTTATGGTAACTCTTTCCTTACCTATAGCCATCAAATGGAAAAACGCTCAAGCTAAAAACGTTAATGTTTGCGAAGAACGGCCTACAATCTTAGCATAGGAAAAAACTAAGATATTGACAAAGTCACTGTTTTCCACGATCGTTCCTATGGAGCTATATGATATAGTAACCCGATCTTTATCAAATTCAGCAAAGTCATTAACAGATATATTAAACTAACAAATGTTTAATTTGAAAACAATCGCGTCAAAAGTAACGAAGTTATTGACAAAAGTCACTGTTTTCGAAAGATCGTTCCTATGGGAGCTATATGATATAGTCACCCGATCTCGATCAAATTTGGCACAGTCGTTTATATGTGTAATTAACTCACCAATATTAAATTTCACGACAATAGCTCAGAAAATAACGAAGTTATTAAGAAAAGTCACTGTTCGTGACTTTGTCATTTGTATGGGAGCTATATGATATAGTGGTCCGATCCGGCTGAATCCGAGATATACAACGCCTGCAGTATATACAAGCTTACATGCAAAAGCTCTGTAGCTCTTACGGTCTAGGAGGAGTTTGCGTTGATCTAGACGGACGGACGAACGGACGGACATCGCTATTTAAACTCGTCTCGTCGTGCTGATCAAGAATATATATACTTTATATGGTATATATATTCATATAAATGAAAAGAAAACCTTACTGGTCGGTTTCGAAATGTGAATCGAACCAGGGACATTCCTATTCCCAAGCGAGCACTCTATCGGTACAGCCACCGGTATACATACGAAGCAGATGGCAATATTTCTTGATATTCTTTCCACATGGGCATATCCTATTCGCATTGTCGCTATTTTGTCGAAAATTAAACATTTTGGTCGAGCGAGCTGTTGAAATGCGATGTTGTACAACTTCACGTCACACACACACTACGAAGCCTGAGCATGTACAGACGAGTGTACACATACATAGACAGAACGAAATCACAAGCGACATAGGCCTGCCTTCGTCGTTCTGTAGTCTGTGCTAGACTGAAATTTTTTCGTAGCTGCTTGGCCCTTTCCCCACTTTACGCTCTCATTGAGAGTACGAGCGTTCGGGTTTTCCCGAAGTTCTCTGGGGTTCCATGACTAGGCTAGCGTTTGCAATCAAAAAATCATGAGTTTGTCCCATCTATGTGTTCTATGGTTAGTGCTAATACCCTAGGAGAGGGCATCTTCGACTAGGACTTACATATGCCTCTCCTTTCACAAAGGCAAATGAAACGATCCGTTTCTGAGGAGAGATAAAGGAGATTGCTGAGAGAAACAAAGGAAGACTAATATGTTACTGTTAATGGTATTAAAACATCGGTTAGCCGAATTTCGTATTCAGGATCCTAAGGACAACAAATTTTGGGTTGCAAAACATAGGAAGAACTTTCTCTAGCCCTGGCTATAAATACAATATAAGCTAGCTCACCTAGCATATATAGCACATATAAGCTTTCTCACCTCTACGTTCTCTTTTTGGCGTGTGGAGAACATGTACCGTTTTAACTATTATTGCATTATTTTTGCTGTTTTTTGTTTTGTTTCTGAATTCATATAGGTTTTGCCGCATTTTAGCCATATTCACGTTCCACAAATTGTGGTAAAAAGTTTGTGTTTCTCTCCGACCCCTCCTCGCCCCATCATATAAATGTGTGTATGGTCGTATATGTTGCATGTGTAATGACCCATTAACATGGTGCAGAACCATACATATACATACATCTTATATATGTACAAATACCCTTGCAAAAAGGGTATATTAATTTTGGTCAAAAGTGTGCAACGCATAGAAGGAAGCATTTCCGACCGTATAAAGTATATATATTCTTGATCAGCACGACGAGATGAGTACATATAGCCATGTCCGTCCGACCGTCCGTCTGGATCAACGCAAACTCCTCCTAGACCGTTAAAGCTACAGAGCTGAAATTTTGCATGTAGGCCTGTATATACTGCAGGCGTTGTATATCTCGGATTCAGCCGGATCGGATCACTATATCATATAGCTCCCATACAAATGGCAAAGTCACGAACAGTGACTTTTCTTAATAACTTCGTTATTTTCTGAGCTATTGTCGTGAAATTTAATATTGGTGAGTTAATTACACATATAAACGACTATGCCAAATTTGATCAAGATCGGGTGACTATATCATGTAGCTCCCAAAGGAACGATCTTTCGAAAACAGTGGCTTTATCAATAACTTCGTTACTTTTGACGCGATTGCTTTCAAATTAAACATTTGTTAGTTTAATATATCGGTTAATGACTGTGCCAAATTTGATAAGGATCGGGTAACTATATCATATAGCTCCCATATGAACGATCGGTGGAAAACAGTGACTTTGAACAATATCTTCGTTTTTTCCTATGTAGGCCGTTCTTTCAAAAACATTAGTCTTTTTAGCTTAAACGTTTTTCCACTTTGATGGCTATAGGTAAGGAAAGAGCTACCAAAAAAATTGCAAGGGTATGCAAACTTTGACGCGGTCGAAGTTAGCCCCGGCCCTCTGGTTTAATATAATTTCCGCATTCAAAAATTAGGTGCAAGACGATTTTATTTATGCTAATGAAAGTATTTTCGGACTAGAAAAATTCTTTGGAGACCCTTCAAGTTTTTTGGACTTTAAGTATTAAACAGCTGCTACTCACAGATGAAATTACCGTTTAAGTAGGCGAAGGCAAGGTTTGACTTGAAGTGAAGTATTGGGGCCGCAAGCCCGGTATTCATTGGAGAACATTTACATTGGTCTTATGGCTAGTGTCCTTAACGGTACTTAAAGCTAGACATTATGCTTAAGCTCTAATTACTTATAATCTATCCCTAAAAGTATGTGGCCTAATCCTATCCCTAAAAGTATACTACACCTCCTTTTTTTAAAAAGAAAAATTTATATTTTTCTTATATCATTTTTATATTATTGTAGGAATTTATTTTATCCCGGTTTATTTATTACAATATTATTAAAGGATGTGATTTCCTTGTTAAGTCTTATATTATTAACAATGTTTCTTTGTGTTAAGAATACATATGTATATTTTATATTATTTAAATGGCCTTAGTGATAATTTGGGTGCGCGATGTGATCGAGGCGAGAGTACGATTGCGAGTGTCTTATGAATCAACGCTTCTCTTTATTTGTCAATGAGTGAGTCGACCAGATAGATACGGCCGCTGCGTGTCGTTCTGTCTCGCTCACTAGCTACTGCTCGATTGCCATGATTATGCCCGCCTGACACTTCATTTCCTACAATCGGCTGTCCTGACAAGTCATTCGACCCGAATGATCCTAGCCAAGGCTTCATAAACTCAGCCACTGTTGAGGTCTTACAAGGTCCTTCACCATCGCCAACTTTCTTAACGTCGTATCGACCGTGCCTATTCACCTTCGTGACTTTATACGGTCCTAAGTATTTACCTCTCAACTCGAGACATGGAACTGCGTACGTTTAATCGCCACTAACTCGTTTAAATTGTACTTTCTTTCCCATTTCCTGTTTTTGTCAAACGTCCTTTTCATTTCCTGCTGTATATCATTAATATTCTTTCGAGCCTCCGCTCTAATCTCATCACGACCACAGTCTAATTCTTCTATTAACGAATCGGTTATCAGCTTTCTTAAATCTCAATCCTAGCACATATACACGCCACTTTATTAATGCTCCAATAACTGCTAAAACCTCAAGTTCATACGAATCATACTTCTCTTCACAAGGTTTAGTTTTCCGACTCATATATTGTACCGGATGAAATAAACCATCTTCTGAATCTTTCTGTAAAAGCGCAGCTCCGAAACCGTGTTTTGAGGCATCAGTGTGAATCTCAGTGTCTAGCTTAGGATTATATAACTTTAAAACGGGACCTTTTATCAATGCTAACTTCAATTGCTCAAACGCTACCATTTGCAATTCTTTAAACTCAAACTTTTTGTCTTTTCGCAAAATGTCCGTCAAGGGCTTAGCTGTTACTGCGTATCCTTCGATGAATCTACGGAAATACGATGTTAATCCCAAAAATCGTTGAACTGACTTCTTGTCATGTGGGATCGGGAATCTTGAAACAGCATCAGTCTTCTCCTTACTTGGCTTAATACTTCCATTTTCAACTATATAGCCCAAAAAATTTACTTTACTCTGCAGTATCTGACATTTTTCCCTGTTTATTCTCAACCCATTTTCCGCAGCTATCTTCAACACTCTTTTAAGTTAAATTAGACCATCATTCACGTTAACACTTGGTATAATTATATCGTCCATATACACCACTGCATCTCCATTCTTCACTGATTCTCTCATTACTGCCATTATAAATCTTGTAAAAACTGCTGGAGAGTTGAATATTCCGAATGGTACATATAGGAATTCATACTGACCATTCTGAGTTACGAATGCTGTGTACTTCTGAGATTTTTCCTCAACAGGAACATGGAAAAACCCGTTTGTTAGATCTAGAGTAGTATAAACTAACGCACTTTGAAGTTTTTCTAATACGGTATCCATCTGTGGCATAGGAAAATTATCTCGGACCACTTTCTCATTTAGCTTTCTGTAATCGCAGCACAAACGCTTTTTCCAATTCTTCTTTGTTACAAGTACAACAGGCGAAGCATATTCGGAAAAACTTGGCCTTATTATCTTCTCCTCCAACCATTCTTGTACTGTACTATCAACAATTTTCTGATCAGACTCTGCTAGACGCCTTGGATGCTGATAAACTGGCAACTCATCTGTTAGTACAATCTTCATTTCGATAGGAGTGTTTGTATTTCTAATAGGTTTGTAACTTTTAATCAACTTCTTGACTTCACTAGCGATTTCTGTACTGATATGCGAAAAGTCACTCTTGATTTCTACTTCATTCTGTTCTGCACTGTGCATACACATACTTTCAAATTCCTTAAACAACTCAGCACAAGATTTATTCGCGTTACACAGTGATTCTTTTTTCTTGATGCTCACAAACTTTGTACCTTTCTTTGTAACAACCAAATCAACATGATCTAATATGGTTCTACCCAAAATTGCCTATGCTATGTCTTCATCAGGAACGATATGAAACTCGACTTCCATCTCAATGCCATCTATCTTGACACTTATGCTAAAACTACCAAAGGTCATCACATGACTTCCACCAATACAATCAAACATTTGCGATCACCTTTTGTTATCGAACTCTTCTCTCTATTATCTCTACTTGCTTGTGAAAAGATGACTCCAATGTTGTTTTCTTTGAGGACTTCTAGGATCATAGGATTTTAAGTACGTCTCTATTTGAACTTTCAACCCATCCACTGTTCTGGCTTGATACAATAATGCCTTATTTGCTCTCAGGTCTGGTATACCTTCTACGAAATACTCGATTAAACTTTCGTCATCCAAATCGATCGGCTTTGCGATTTCCATTAACGAATACAAAAACTCATACAAATTCTCACCTCTCTTCAACTGACGATTGCTTAGTCTTCTATGAACTTCGGCTGATGAAACCTTCACTTTGAATTCGTTTTTCAAAGCTACTTTCAGGGACTCCCAACTACAAATATCGCTCTTACTACGTATAAACGACAATGCAGCTCCCTTTAACAATTGTTTTGCATACACAAAAAGCTGTAAAGCGCATTCTTCTAGCTCCTTGGTCCATTGTACAACATCAATCGAACCTAAACCGCAAAACTCGGAAACGCTTCCCTCCACATCTTTAGTGTGAACCATGACCTTTGCCCATCTGTATTCGGACTTCTCGAATTGTTCTAGCCGAGGCGAAATCTGCCTCCTGCCCGTCATTCTCAGTTTTTATTAGATCGTAATGAGCGAGTAGACGCGATTGCAGCTCAGCTTTAAGGCCTGTAGTCTCTAGCCCTAACTCTCTCAATTTAATGCGCAACTCTTCAATACGCAAAGTTAGAATATCACCTCGATCCATTTCACACAATTACAGTATAATGCTTAACAAGTTTGCTATTTTAATGTATAGTTAGTATCAATCAATCAAATTTGTTACGACTTAGCAAAATTTACACACTATGTTAATGTAGGTCAAATTGTGGTAGGTTATGGTTAAACTCAGACGATTCTTAGAAATGTGCTCTGTGCAGCTCGCATCAATTTCGTCAATATTTCTGCCACCGGTCTGGTTTCGTCGTGCAAGCAAAGTAACTCCCACTCAAGACAATAATTAAACAGCCCACCCAACTATAGTCGTCCTGCTCTATGGAACCACTCAATATCGCTGTAGCAACTCACTCAGATGTTCAGTTCGCTTCTCTGTTGCCACTCGCTCTGCTGTCGCTACTCACTCGTCTGTTTTCCACTCGTTCTCTTGGTCTCTTTGTCTGCTTCCACACCAACTGTCTCAACTTCGTGTCTGCTGCCTTCTCGTTTGGACTTGTCGTCGTCGTCTGCTTCTTGTAACTGTTTGTGTTGTCCGCTCTCTTTGTCTGCTTCCACACCAATTATCTCAACTTCGTGTCTGCTGCCTTCTCGTTTGGACTTGTCGTCGTCGTCTGCTTCTTGTAACGGTTTGTGTTGTCCGCTCTCTTTGTCTGCTTCCACACCAATTATCTCAACTTCGTGTCTGCTGCCTTCTCGTTTGGACTTGTCGTCGTCGTCTGCTTCTTGTAACGGTTTGTGTTGTCCGCTCTCTTTTGGTTTTCCGCTTCCACAGTGAACACCAGTTATCATCAACTTCGTGCCCTCTGTCTGCTCTCTCTGTCTGTCTGCTTTCACAGTGAACACTAATTATCATCACCTTCGTGCCCGCTGTCTGCTTCTCGTAACGGTTTGTGTTGTCCGCTCTCTGCTCTCTTTTGGTATTCCGCTTCCACAGTGAACACAAGTTATCATCAACTTCGTGCCCTCTGTCTGCTCTCTCTGTCTGTCTGTTCCACAGTGAACACTAATTATCATCAACTTCGTGTCCGCTGTCTGCTCTCTCCGTCTGTCTGCTTCCACAGTGAACACTGGTTATCATCAACTTCGTGTCCGCTGTCTGCTTCCACAGTAAACACTAGTTATCATCAACTTCGTGTCTGCTGACTGCTCTCTCCGTCTGTCTGTTTCCACAGTGAACACTAATTATCATCAACTTCGTGTCCGCTGTCTGCTTCCTCTGTCTGTCTGTCTGCTCTCTCTTTTCCTCTCGAGTCACCACCGTTCTCGAGCCGCTCTCAACTTTAGTGGCCGACTTTTTGCCAAAACGGCGCCAAAATTCTTAGTGACGCTCTTCTTGCGTCGTCCGACCGCTCACCGTCTCACCGTCCACTCGTCGCCACTCGTACAGTCACACCAACTTCCACTATTTTGAACTTGTAGTGGTTGCTTCTTGTGAAATTCGTTCGCCAACAACCTTGAGTTTGTATATGTATTACACGTTAATGCATGCAATTTTAACAATTTTCTGTTCACTTGCGAACTTCACACACACACACAAATTTCACTAATTGTCTTGGGCCAGAAATCTCGGTTGAACCCCCAGTTTGTAGGAATTTACTTTATCCCGGTTTATTTATTACAATATTATTAAAGGATGTGATTTCCTTGTTAAGTCTTATATTATTAACAATGTTTCTTTGTGTTAAGAATACATATGTATATTTTATATTATTTAAATGGCCTTAATGATAATTTGGGTGCGCGATGTGATCGAGGCGAGAGTACGATTGCGAGTGCTTTATGAATCAACGCTTCTCTTTATTTGCCAATGAGTGAGTCGACCAGATAGGTACGGCCGCTGCGTGTCGTTCTGTCTCGCTCACTAGCTACTGCTCGATTGCCATGATTATGCCCGCCTGACACTTCATTTCCTACATTATTTTTATTCTAACTAAATGTACTGTTTGCTTTTTGGTTTTATCATCCGTTATTACTATTTTATTGTTAGGACCTATGCTCTGTATTTTATATTTGCCTGTGTATTTGTTTTCTAATTTATGTCCTGTGTCATTTTGTAAAAGTATTTCTTGTCCGTCAGTTAGCGATACTTTTTTTGTATTTTTATCATATGTTTCTTTTTGTAATGCTTTAAATTTTTCGATAGGCAGTTTCGCTCTATTTTGTGCTATTTGTAGTTTAAATTTTATTTCTTTATTGAAGTCATCAATGTTGTAAATGGGCTCTACAGTTTCAGATGAGAATGGGACAGTTTTAGGATGTTTTGCAAAGACTAGTTCAAAAGGTGCATAACCATGTACGGTGGATGGAGTGGTGTTAAAGCAATATGTGAAGTATGCTAGATATTCATCCCAATCGTCTTTTTTAATGGTGTAACGATCCTTTTTCGTCCTTCGGGATATTTACAATTTCTCTTGGGCTAGGTTCGGCACAACAAAATTTATTTTGTGCCCCGGTGAAATTAGAACAGGTTTGTTTAATGATTTGTTTTGGTGGTATGTTTATTTACGATTGTTTATGGGCTTGGTTGGATATGACAAGTTTCTTTAGAGGAGTCCCGAACTCTTTCCTGGAATTTCGGTAACAGGATATATCCTTGTACCTTCCAATATGCTGGGAATCGTCCTGGAGCAGTTTGACCTCACTCGATTCTTGCCTAGGCACGGTGTTCTAGTCCTATTCCAAGGACTTGCTGGCTACAGGATAATTTGAGAGGTTACTCGTAAGGCCGTCTCAAATTATTCTGACTTTTCTTGATCCTTTCACTTGTTTTGTTCACTAGTCTGAGCTTTTAAGGTTACTCGTAAGGCCTTAAAAACTCCCTTGGTTGATCATGACTTGTAGACTTGAGTCAATTAGTTCCACGTCTAAACTAAGACTGCCGGCTCTGTCGAGCGTGGTCCCTTAAATATATCCCGAGATGCCCATAGTGCGCTGGCTGCGGCGTCGTGCTGTTGGCAGCGGCGTTGGGATCGTGTTAGAAGTGGGTCGCCTCTTCCGGCGAATTCTGCTTACCGGCAATATTCAAAGAATGGCTAGGCTAAAAAGTGCTATGGGTCGCGATGCACGCGTGCTGTGTGCACTCGTTTAATTTCCCCTGCAATGCACTTTCATACGTATATCGTATCTATCAGATAGAGGGCTTCCCCATCGTTCATCCCTCCCCCTTCGGTTCGTATATTCCCCTATGCAATCCACAAACCGTTTTCATATAATGCATGCATGCCCCCCACGCATCTTCCCGCTTGTACGAAATTGCCAGCGGTCGCATGTGGTTCGATCGTAAATCATGGGATCGAGCCATGTTGGACTTGGTTGCCCATCGCATGTGTGTGTATATCGGTTTCTTGCATTATGCTTCCCACGCATCTTCCCGCTTGTACGAAATCGCCGGCGGTTGCGTGTGGTTCGACTGGCCACGTTTGATCGTATGCCACTTATATTGAATCGGTTCGATCCATCAGCAGCGGGTTCGGTCGTATATCGTACTTTTGGTTTGTGTCTCGGCTCTATCTTGTATCTGGTGCATCCTTTGCACCGCTTGATTGTGTTGTTGCTGGCTTGTTGTGTGGGATATTATAGTTAGTTATAATGTTCCTCACACTCCCCCCTTCTTCGGGAGTGATTTGCCCTCCCCTGTCCCTTGTACCTTGTGTTTGTTTTCTGTATGTGTATTTCTTTCTCGCTGCCATGTCATCAGAGTCGTCCTTACTCATTGTTCATCTAGTTTCTTGCCATCTGTTTGTTCACATATTTGTTGTTTCATCTGGCTGATATGTGCTTGCCTGGTTTTTCCTGTTTCTTTGTGCCGTAATTTACATATAACTGGAGACAAAAAACCTGTCACTTCATAGGGGCCTCCAAATCTTGGTGCCAACTTTGCTGCAAATCCTTTGGCCGCATTCGAGAGATGGTGTTCTTTTGCCCATACTGTGGTTCCAATTGTTGGTCTCCACTCTCTCCTCCTTAGGTTATAGTGACGTGCCTGATCTTGTGCTGCCGTCTCCAGATTACGTCTTATTAGCTCGAACAGCTCTTGCACTTGTTTTGCCTTCGCCTCTGGTGGTATGCTTTGCTTTCCTGTGCCTGTCGTGACACTATCGTATATCGCGCCTGGCATTCTAGGTTCACGTCCTTGTATCACGTATGCTGGCGTAAATCCAGTTGACTCTGATTGACTAGTATTTACAGCCAGTGTTATTTCCGGCCAGCTCTCATCCCAATTCCGTTGATTTTCACCGGTAAACTGAGCAATCATTGTTTTCACTGTTCTGTTTGCCCTTTCGGTTGGGTTTTCTTGTGGTGTGTATGGTGCTGTTAATTGGTGTTGGCATCCCCATTCCTCTAGCATTTTCTTAAACGTTCTGCTAGTGAATTGGACCCCATTGTCCGTTATTACCACTTTAGGAACTCCAAATCTCGACAGAATCCTTTCCCTAAAGGCCTTGATTAGATTCTCCGCAGTTGCCTTTCGCATGGGTATCAGTTCTGTCCATTTTTAAAATCGGTCAATGATTACTAGTAACATTGAGTTTCCATGTTTCGACCGTGGTAAGGGTCCGACGAAATCAGCGCAAACGGTGGCCCATGGTTCATCCGGTATTTGCGTCAGCATTTTTCCTGCTGCTTGCTGTTGGTTGGGTTTGTATTGTTGACACGTTGTACACTTTCCCACGAATTTCTTGATATCTCGTTGCATTCCTGGCCAATAATATCTTGACGCAGTTCTAGCAATCGTTCGCCTGTTTCCTGTATGCCTAGAAACTTTAGCTCTTTTCTAAAGAATTGGCACTTTTCAGCATTTATTCTTAAGTTTGCTTCTTTCAATCTCCTGAACACTTCTTGCAGGTGGTCCATGTGTTCTTTGATTGTTTTGCTTACTACCACTATGTCATCTTGGTAGGCGAACGCGTTTGGTATCATTTCCGGGCCAATGACTTGGTCCAGTGCCCGTTGGAACGTTGCTGATGCGGAGTGTAACCCGAATGGCATCACTTTCCATTGGAATAAACCTTTCCCTGGGACTGTGAATGCTGTCATTGGCCTGCTGTTTTCTTCCAACGGAATTTGCCAATAGCCGTCCTTCAGGTCTAGGCTGCTTATAAATTTCGCTTCACGTAGTTGGTTTAAGATGTAATCGATGCGGGGCATTGGGTATGCATCTTTTATAGATTTTGCGTTAATCTGTCTAAAATCTACGCATAATCTCCATTTGCCCGTCTGCTTCTTTCTCACCATCACTATGGGTGAGCTATATGGGCTTTGTGATGGTTTGATGCATCCCATTGTCAACAGTTCATCGACCTTTGTGTTGATTTCTCCCTGTATTTTTGGATTTTTCGGGTAATACCTTTGTTTTATTGGTATATCATCCTTCATTGTGATCCTGTGTATCCCTTCTTTTGATGATCCCTTGATTTTCTCCAATTCCATCAGTTCGTTTTCTAAAAACCTTTGTATTTCTGTTTGCTCTTCCTTCTGTGTCACCACGATCGATATGCGTTCGGTTATCCTGTCCTGCATCCTCTTCACCGTTGGAATTTTTATCCTGTGGCCTCCGCATGCTATTTCGGTATTCATCAGCCTTAAGAAATTCCATCCTAAGATTATAGCATCTATTCCGTCTGGCATGATGAGAAATGTTATGTTCATTTCTTTGTTTCCGAATCGAACGTATCCGGTCCATTGCTCGTTGATGTCCCTCACCTTCCCGTCCGCCATGTATACTTGCTTGTTCGTGGTCTCTCGGTCTCCTTTGTTTTCCACCGTTTCCAACATTTGTTTGCTGATAAAACTGCTCGTGGCTCCGGAGTCAATTGTCGCTTTTATCTGGACTCCTGCTACTTCGATAATTGCTGACAATTGATCCTCTTCCTCTATTAGTTGGCCTATTAGTGGTGAGGAGCTTGTTGACTGGGTCCCTGCTCGCCCCTGATAGGCTGGAACCGCCTTTCGTTTCCCGAACTCCAACAACACTCTTTTGTTCTTTTCCCAATCCTTCCACACTGCCAACAGAAATTGAGTCTCTGATTGTTGCACTCCCTTGCCCAGTGTCCGGCTCCCCCGCATCTGCGGCATGCCTGGTTTGGGTTCAAGACTCTTCCCTCTTGGATGTTTTTATTTTCTTGGGTTGGTCTTGAATGGTTCTCCATGCTGTTGTTTTGGCATCTTCGGCACTGTGTGACTGGTGGCCCGTAATTATTTCCTCCTCTGTGGCTTGATTGGTTGTTGTGTGTTCTTTGAGCATTGTTTGGGCGATGGAAATCTGATCGTTCTTGTTCAAGCATCTCATGTTCTTCCGCCAACTGCATTAGCTCATCTAGGTTTCTGACTCTGTGCGGCCGAACGAATATCCTCAAATCTGGAGTGCAATTTTCTAATATAACTTCCAATTGCTCGTACTCTGGTATTTTAAGGGGTCTCATCATTGTTTGCATGTCGACCATATAGTCCCTGAAATACTCGTTTCTGTTTTGTTTGCGATTTTTCACTTGATCAGCCAATTTGTTGAAGAATCCTCTTGGCAGGAAGTATTTCTTGAAGGCCTCAACGAACTCCTTCCACGATCGCCACTGCTTATTGTTTGCGAGGTACCACTTGAGTGCTTTGTCTTTCAGTAGTTCTGGCATTGCTCTTGGGATCATGTCCAGCTCGATGCCATACATGTCTGCTGACCACTCGATTTGTTCTATAAACTCTAGTGGTCTGGAATTGCCATCGAATCTGAAAGTCCACTCCCTCACTTGTTTTGCCACCTTGGCGTATTCGGTGGTCCTATTTGTTGTGTGTGGTGCCGCGTTCTTGGGGTCTATCGTTTGTCTCCTTAAGTCCCTCTTTGTGTCGGTGCCGTCTAATGCTCCTTCGCTTCCCCATCTTGGTGGTGCAAATGGAGGAATCGCTAGCGTAGCGATATTTATTTTTTTGAACTCCTCGGCCTCCTCGTTCTCACCATTCTCGCCTGACTGTGCTGTGCTTGTTTCTGGTTTTTGTTTGGACATTTTTGGACAGACTCGTGGTTGTCTATCCATTCGCCGAGTTGTTTTCTCATCTCCTCTACTGTGCCGTTCATGTTGACTCCGATCCTTTGGCCCGTTTGTAGCAGATCCTCCTTCTTCATGTGGTACATCCATCCTTTCCCCATTTTGATGTTTTCTTTACAATTTTCAAACTTTTGTCTTGTTTAAAATTTCACCAGTATAGCACGTTGGGCGCCAGTTGTAACGATCCTTTTTCGTCCTTCGGGATATTTACAATATCTCTTGGGCTAGGTTCGGCACAACAAAATTTATTTTGTGCCCCGGTGAAATTAGAACAGGTTTGTTTAATGATTTGTTTTGGTGGTATGTTTATTTACGATTGTTTATGGGCTTGGTTGGATATGACAAGTTTCTTTAGAGGAGTCCCGAACTCTTTCCTGGAATTTCGGTAACAGGATATATCCTTGTACCTTCCAATATGCTGGGAATCGTCCTGGAGCAGTTTGACCTCACTCGATTCTTGCCTAGGCACGGTGTTCTAGTCCTATTCCAAGGACTTGCTGGCTACAGGATAATTTGAGAGGTTACTCGTAAGGCCGTCTCAAATTATTCTGACTTTTCTTGATCCTTTCACTTGTTTTGTTCACTAGTCTGAGCTTTTAAGGTTACTCGTAAGGCCTTAAAAACTCCCTTGGTTGATCATGACTTGTAGACTTGAGTCAATTAGTTCCACGTCTAAGCTAAGACTGCCGGCTCTGTCGAGCGTGGTCCCTTAAATATATCCCGAGATGCCCATAGGGCGCTGGCTGCGGCGTCGTGCTGTTGGCAGCGGCGTTGGGATCGTGTCAGAAGTGGGTCGCCTCTTCCGGCGAATTCTGCTTACCGGCAATATTCAAAGAATGGCTAGGCTAAAAAGTGCTATGGGTCGCGATGCACGCGTGCTGTGTGCACTCGTTTAATTTCCCCTGCAATGCACTTTCATACGTATATCGTATCTATCAGATAGAGGGCTTTCCCATCGTTCATCCCTCCCCCTTCGGTTCGTATATTCCCCTATGCAATCCACAAACCGTTTTCATATAATGCATGCATGCCCCCCCACGCATCTTCCCGCTTGTACGAAATTGCCAGCGGTCGCATGTGGTTCGATCGTAAATCATGGGATCGAGCCATGTTGGACTTGGTTGCCCATCGCATGTGTGTGTATATCGGTTTCTTGCATTATGCTTCCCACGCATCTTCCCGCTTGTACGAAATCGCCGGCGGTTGCGTGTGGTTCGACTGGCCACGTTTGATCGTATGCCACTTATATTGAATCGGTTCGATCCATCAGCAGCGGGTTCGGTCGTATATCGTACTTTTGGTTTGTGTCTCGGCTCTATCTTGTATCTGGTGCATCCTTTGCACCGCTTGATTGTGTTGTTGCTGGCTTGTTGTGTGGGATATTATAGTTAGTTATAATGTTCCTCACAATGGATATATATGACCTGATGTACTCATTGAAAGTTCTATGGCTTCTTTCTACTGTTCCAAGAGTTTGATGATGGTGCGCCGTGGAGTTAATTTTTTAGTTATGTTAAAATTTTGCAAAGTTCTATTAGTATTGAATTTATATATTCTGTCCCATGTCTGTTAAAATTGTTTTCACTGGACCGTAAATTAAAATGAATTTTTCAAATATTGCCTTTGCAACCGCTTTTGCACTTTTGTTTGGTATTGGTACTGATATGAGATATTTGGACAGATCGCAGATAATAGTAACTGCGTATTCATTACCGTTCTTTTTTTTTGGTAATGGTCCAATTGTATCTATTATTATTGTGTCAAAAGTGGTTGCAGGGGTTGGTGTTATGACCAATGGGTAGTGGTTGTGTCTGGTTATTTTGGCTAGTTTGCACTTTTCGCAATTTTTGATATATGTTGCAACATCCCGAGACATATTTTTCCAAAAGAAATCTCTTTTTATTTTTCCTAGTGTTCTGTTTACTATTGGGTCATTATGATATTTATTTAATGTATTTCTTATTTCTTCTTTATTTGTTATTACATTTACTTGAGGTAGAACTGCTATTTCTAAATGTTTTAATGTGTCTTTTCCTTTTTGTTTTAGTTCATTAGGTGTAAGTGACCTAAATAGTTTTTCTGACATGTCTATCTTCAGTTTATAGATTCTTTGAGCACCGGCTTCTTTTTCAAGCCTTGGAAGGAATCGATCTATTCTTCCACTAATGATCAAATCGCCTACGTTGAAGGAGAGTAATTTTTCTTTATTTTTGGTAATAAAACATTTGCATTTTTTGAATTTTACTTGCGCGTATTTTTTGGCTTCGTTAGGATTTATTATTTCGTATATTCTTGGTTTTTCTATTTTGTTATTGTTAATTTTGTTTTCCATATGTGTTATTAGCGGACGTTGACGATACTATGCGCAGTACGTTCAAGTGGCCCTCACGACACCAGGACAAAGCCTGTTACGCGCGAGCCCAAGCAGATAGCTGCTCTCCCAGCCGACCGATCGAGGGGTGCAACGCACGGCACGAATCGCGTGGACAAAATACACAATAGAAAATAAAGACAAACAAATATTATTATTATTATTATTAAAGTATAGGATATAGTTGTAAACTATCAACCTAACTATATTTTACAAGCACTGGCAACTACGGCCTTCGGCTTACAATTAGACGAAAACTACATCCATACACTAGCCTGGGATTTGAACCCGGATCCTCGTTGTTCAGTTACTAAATGACAGGGCCACTTAGACAACTCATCTACCGAGGACTGCAGACAAACAAATAATACTATAGCTATCTATTAACTAAATGGGATAGGATAGATGTTTTAAGCATATTAATAGAAAACTCTGAGCCGATTACAGGGAATAGAAGGTTGTAATCAGAGCAGAGGACCCTAAAAGGTTCATGCATAGTATAGTTAGAAGAACAACGACTAAGGGATAAAGGTATCAAAGGATGTCTACTCCGTCTACATGGTACCGACAGATTCACCTGAGCTAATAACTCAGGCGAGTCGATATCACCAATTAGGGACTTGTGCATAAAAATGACACCAAGCATAATTCTACGGTTAGTTAGGGACGGAAGGTTAATCAAGAGAAGTCTACTAGAATACGAAGACAAATTGACATTGCGATCCCAGTTTAAGACACGAAGAGCAAATAGCAAGAACTGTTTTTGAACGGATTCTAGTCTAATCTGGTGCGACTCATATTGAGGTGACCAAATGCAAGATCCATACTCTAAAATAGGACGGACAAGCGAAGTAAAAAGAACTTTAGTTGTATAGGGGTCATCAAATTCTTTTGACCATCTTTTAATGAAACCCAGGACACTCATGGCCTTTGCGACCGTGATGGAAATATGGGTGTTAAAATTTAACTTATGATCCATAAGAACGCCTAAATCATTCATATTATTTAGACGTTCGAAAGGGCTATTTTTTAGAAAATAAGTGACCAGTTGAGGAGAGTTACGAAAAAAAAGTCATTACCTTACATTTGGTAGTGTTAAGATTTAGTAGATTAAACTGGCACCAGGATTGAAAGTTTTTAAGATCAGCTTGTAGCCTACTAAATGAATCTGTATCTCTATAAGTAAGACAAAGCTTGACGTCGTCAGCATACATAAGCACAAGCGAATGAACAATGACTGATGGAATCGTTAATAAATAGTGTGAAGAGCAGAGGGCCAAGATGACTACCTTGAGGTACACCAGAAGTCACAGAAATGGAAACAGAAAAAGAAGACTTAAAAAGTACCTTCTGTTTTCTATTTGTTAAATATTCTCGAACCCAAGAAAGGAAAAGGGATGGAAACCCAATGTCGCTCAGCTTAGAAAGTAATAGGGTATGATTAACGGAATCAAAGGCTTTGCTGAAGTCAGTGTATATGACATCAGTTTGTTTACTATTTTTGAACCCCTTGATAATTATTGATGTAAATTCTAAAAGGTTAGTGGTTGTAGATCTACGTTTCACAAACCCATGTTGGGATGGCGAAATAATAGAGCTGCAAAAATGTTACAGATACAGAAACACCCCAAGGACTGGCTCTTTTACGTTTCGGAGACTCATTCATAAGCAATAAACTTCTGAGCTGAGTCTCCACCGCAGTAAACTCCGCTTGGAGTTTATTAAAACCTGCCCTTAAAGTGTCAAAACTATCTCTAGTCCGCCTCATGAAAGAGCGTCCATATTTTAAGCCACCACCTTTAGCAATAGACTCCTTGATTCTGCCTGTGTAACCTGCACACTTAACGTGAACCGCATTGTCACACAACCAACAAAGAATATAATCATGGGAGTCAACCGCATTAGTGGCAACTATGCAATTATTTTTTGAGCAGACAACCATTTTATCAAAAAGTTTAATTTAATTACAAAAGGAAATAAAAAAAAATAAAAATAAAAATTCTAAAGGTAAAAAATCTGTGTATAAGGATATACTAACCAGCTCTGACACAAGGGTTAATGTGCAGAGTAAGCCTTCACAACTAAAGAATACCCAGAGGGCCGGGGCTAACTTCGACCGCGTCAAAGTTTATATACCCTTGCAACTTCTTTGGTAACTCCTTCCTTACCCATAGCCATTAAAGTAGAAAAACGTTTTATCTAAAAAGGCTTATATTGCGAAAGAACGGCCTACAATCTTAGCGTAGGAAAGAACGAAGATATTGATCAAAGTCACTGTTTTCCTCCGATCGTTCCTATGGGAGCTATATATATAGTAACCCGATATTTATCAATTCGGCACAGTCATTAACAGATATACTAAACTAACAAATATTTAATTTAAAAGCAATCGCGGCAAAAGTAACGAAGTTATTGAAGAAAGTCACTGTTTTCGACCGATCGTTCCTATGGGAGCTATATGATATAGTCACCCGATCTTGATCAAATTTGGCATAGTCGTTTAAATGTATAATAAACTCACCAATATTAAATTTTACGACAATAGCTCAGAAAATAACGAAGTTATTGAGAAAACTCACTGTTCGTGACTTTGCGGTTTGTATGAGAGCTATATGATATAGTGGTCCGATCCGGCTGAATCCGAGATATACAACCCCTGCAGTATATACAAGCCTATATGCAAAATTTCAACTCTGTAGCTCTTACGATCTAGGAGGAGTTTGCGTTGATCCAGACGGACGGACAGACGGACGGACGGACGGACAGACATGGATATATGAACTCGTCTCGTCATGCTGATCAAGAATATATATACTTTATATGGTCGGACATGCTTCCTTCTATGCGTTGCACACTTCTGACCAAAATTAATATACCCTTTTTGCAAGGGTATAAAAAGAAATGAAAGCACAAAAACAAAAACACGTATCACAGAGTCGCGGGTAGTCAATAGACGAGAGCGCAAATCAATTAAGAATAGGAAAGAGCGGCAGAGCGCGTCAAATTGAACACATGCAACAGCGCGAGATTTAGTTAAAACGGTAAAGACACAAAAGCAAAAGAGATAAACAAAACAAAAACACCGCTAATGCAAGTATTGTTGTAAGTTTTGATTTTATTTAAATTTAAACAAAAGCGATAGCAAGAATTCGCGAAATGAAAATAAAATTCGGATATTGAAATTATTATTAATTAAACCGGTAATTTAAGAGTTATGTAAAAGTATTTAATCGCGAGAAAAAATAAAAGTTGATAAGCGCAAAAAAAACACGACCGTCCTCTGCAACGAGTCTTTTTTTGTTAATTTTTTTTTTTCTGTACTTGTTGTTACTTTAAGTATTTTCTTAGTTTCTATGTTTTTTATATTTTCAAATTCAATTCTAGAGAGCATCCGCTGCGAAATTTTCTTGTCCCCTGATGTATTCTATAGTAAAATCGAACTCTTCTAAATCTAGCCTTATTCTAGTAAGCTTTGACGATGGGTTTTTTAGAGAAAATAGGTATGTTAATGGCTGATGGTCAGTTCTAATTAGAAATTTTTTTCCGTATATGTATGGTTTGAAATATTGAATTGCCCAATGTATTGCTGTTAATTCTTGCTCGATTGTTGACTTATTGCTTTCGCCTTTTGTAAATGCTTTAGATGCGTATGATATGGGTAATTGGAGTCCATCAAATTCTTGGCTGAGGACGGCTCCACATGCGATCTTGCTTGCATCAGTGATACAGAATTTTTTATTAAAATATGGATATTGGAGTATTTGTGGGCTTAATAATTTGTTTTTTAAATATTCAAAAGCTGCTTGACAGTTTGCATCCCAGTTAAATTCTACATTTTTTCTAGATAATCTATTGATAAATTGTGCATGGTATGCAAAGTTTGGAATGAATCTACGGTAGTAATTACAGAATGCTACAAATCTTTTGGCTTCATCGCCATTCTTGGGAGTCGGGTAATCTTGAATCGTTTTGAATTTGCTTTCGTCTTGTAAAATTCCTTTATTTGTGCATTTGTATCCTAGAAAAGTAACTTCATGTCTGAAGAAAGAGCATTTGTCAGGGTGCAATTTTAAGTTATATTTTCGGCAGGTTTCAAAAACATCCCTTAAATTTCTGATCATGTGACAGAGCACCCAATTACAATTAGATCATCCATATAAAGGAATGTTTGGGATGGTGATAGACCCGTGAATGCAAGGGACATCATTCTTTGAAACGAGTTTGGTGCAATTTTTAATCCGTATTGCAATCGCTTGAATCTGAATGAGCCCTTATCTGTGGAAAATGATGTTATGTCCCGAAATTTTTCTTCTAATTCTACTTGATGAAATCCTGACATTAAGTCTAAACAAGAGAAGTATTTAGCGCGTCCTAGCTGGTCAAGGATATCTCCATTCTGGGTAATGGGAATGTATCCGCTACTAGTTGTTTGTTAATTTTTCTATAATCAACTACCAATCTCAACCGTTTTTCCTTGCTGCCAGGTAGCGACTTTTTAGGAACCAATAAAATCGGACTATTGAACTCAGACATTGATGGTTCAATAATATCATCATTGATCAATTTGTCCACTTGTTTATTTATTATTTCGTTTTTTTTGACTGTGTGCTATCCTGTAGTTTTTGGTGTAGACTGGTGTTGTGTCTTTAAGTCTTAATTTTTGCTTATAGAAATTGTTGGAGGATATTTGTTCAGATTGTATTGCGAATACATCATCAAATTCTGAGCATAATTTATGTAGAGGTTCTTTCACGAAAATGGGGTGCTAGTTTGTTCATTATTGTGGATTTATGTTTTGAATCATGTTGTTTGTCTATATTTAAGATTTCATATGAAATCTATTTGTAAGATTTCATGCTGATAAAGCCATGTCAGTAACTTGTGTCACCAGACAGTTCATTAACATACTGATTCAGCCCTGGGCAAACGACGTTATGCTCTACCCCTACCTACCTAGAGTTGGTAACAAAACGTTGACGAGAAAGGGTGCGAACGAAGAAGCTCCTACGATCGGTGGTACAAACGGCCACCACGAACGAATCCAACAGCATCGCTTTGCAAACGTCATTTTATTGTTAAGTCTCAATTAGTTAAAAAACTTATATCAATTATCTACCTAAACGTACGAGTCTGGCATTTCTATTGTTCCTATAAGCCGCACTCCCCGCCGAAGCCTTCCTGACAGCTTCTCCATCTACAATCTTCTACTGGGTAATGTGATTTGCAACCGACATTCTCAGAAGTGGGTTTTAGGTGTGACAATTTTCAGACGTGGGATGGTGTCCAATTTAGAATTTGGATAGTGTGCAAAAAGGAACTGATATTTCTCATAAGTAGAAGTGTGTAAAGAAAAAGGTGACGCGCAATTTTCCGCGGTAGAATAGCGTGGCATGATAAACTCGCAAAGTGTAATGGTGTGTGTTCTGCGCATGAACGAACTCGTGGAAACGAGAACGAAAGACGAATAAGCAAAACGAAAAATCAACGAACATACAAGTGTGAAAGAGACAACAATAATGCCGCAGAAAAACTACGTTTCAAAGAAAGCTTTGCAGCAAAAATGTAGACAAGCTGGATTGTCAACGTCAGGAAATCGAAAACAATTACAGAGAAAACTAACCGCGATCTGTAGTGACGACGAATACGCCAGTGCGGAAAATCAATCAATGGCTAAAAAGATAAACGAATTAAAAAAAACGATTAGAGTATTGCAGGAGCGTTCATTCCAACCTGCAATGATTTCGTCACCAATTGTGCTTATGTTAGTAACGTAAACGTACAAGAAGTTTTTGGAGAAAGAAACGTGCTTGTGACAAACGAACGAACAAACGTAACGTATTTGCCAAACGAAAACACTGCTACGCATATAACTGGGACGACAGAAAGGTAATTTTTGCAGTTCAACAAAAGATGCAAGGTGCAGCTCGTTACTGGCTGGATGCAACGGATGAAATATTTCAAACATGGCCAGAATTTATTTCGAAATTTCCATACGACTTCCCATGTATCAGCAACGCAGCTGATGTTCATTTGAAAATGCTAAAAACCAAACGGGAAACAACGGAATCACCACAAGATTATTTTTATAAAATGCTAGCTATTGGTAAAAAGGGTGAGTTAGCTGATTCAGCAATTGTAATACATATGTATTATAAACGGCATCAACGATTACGATCTTAAGAGAAAGATCTAACCATTATACCTCATGTAACGAACTTTTACGAGATATACATGCCTATGCGGCTCATAACGAAATCAAATATAATCCACATAGCTTTCAAAATAAACGTGAGCCCAACGGTAACACCCAGAAGTCAAGTCAGTCCGTAATAAAACGGATATTTAATTGTCAAAAGATGGGACATTATTCCTCAGATTGTCCTTTTCCACAGCGTAAGCCTCGATGTACTCATTGTAATCGTACTAATCACGACTCTACCAACTGCCCTGAAAAATTTAAAAACGTTTCGAAAGTAAATAAAATTGACTCGAACATCAACTCAGATATTTGTAAATTTATTTCAGTTAACGGAAACGAAACAAACGCATTCGTCGATCCAGGTAGTACACGTACTCTGATTCGAAAATCATTTGCCGAAAACGTAGGCGTTTTGCAACGATGTGCAATCACACTGAACGGATTCGGAGGAGGAAAATTCTTTTGTAACCAAAAACTAAATGCGAAAATCGTTGTCGACAAGATAGGCCACGAAGTCGAAATCCTTGTAGTGGAAAATGACTGAAACGTTTTATTGGGTAAGGATATTCTTTGTCAGGATGGCAATAAACTAATTATTCACGGAAACAAATGTTTTATCGAAAACATACGCCAAATAGAAACAGCTCGAAATATAGCAGATACCGAAAACGAAGAATTGGAAAAGGCCTTAATAGATAATGCTGCTTGTTTCGCGCAGAAAACCAACGAATTAGGTAATTGCTCAATATCGAAAAACCATACCGAACACCGTTTGCGCTCAGACCTATTGTTACGAATATCATATCTGAGCTACTGGAAAACGATATAATTCGTCCTTCGGATTCGCCGTACGCTTCAGGAATCGTCATCGTAGATAAAAAGAATGGAGAACATCGTCTTTGCGTCGACTATCGTCGACTTAACAGTATTACGGTCAAAATTCCATTTCCTATGCCAAACATGGAAGAGCAATTCGCTCAATTAGCTGGAAACGTCTATTTTACGCAACTTGATCTACGTATGGGATACCATCAAATCGAGATAAGTGAATCGTCCAAACAGTCACGGCGTTTGTTACAGCTGACGGGCATTACGAATACAACAGAATGCCTTTTGGACTCATTAACGCTCCGGCAGTCTTTCAGTCGGTAATGAACCAAATCATAAAACGTATGGAACCAGACAGTGGCTTAACCCTACGATACGACAAATGCAAGTTTCTGAATAAAACCTGGCGAATGTAAAGTAAGCGCAATTAAAAATTTGAAAGTACCTACAAACGCAAGAGAAGTAAGAAGATTCCTTGGTCTCACAGGTTTCTTCAGAAAATTTATTGAAAATTATTCATTAATATCACGTCCTTTAACAGAACTGCTACGCAAAACGGAGGCGAATACATTTAGTTGGGGAGAAGCCCAGCAACATGCATTTATCGAACTAATCGAAAAACTATGTAGCGAACCTGTTCTCACTCTATACGATTTTTCGGCTAAACACGAAGTACACACCGATGCTTGTGCTTTAGGCCTAGCAGGAGTTTTACTGCAGTTACATAATGACAAAGATTGGCGTCCCGTTTGTTATTTTAGTTGACACTGTACCAACGCTGAGAGTAAATACCACAGTTACGCATTGGAAACGCTTGCAGTAGTAGAAACACTCCAAAGGTTCAGAGTCTACCTTTTGGGAAAATCATTCCGTCTGGTGACCGATGGCTCAGCTATTGCCAAGGTTAAAACGAATAAAGAACTCATTCCACAGGTGGCGCGCTGGTGGATCAAAATAATGGATTACGACTGTGAATTTATTCATCGAGATGGTAGCAAAATGGCGCATGTAGATGCGTTGAGCCGTGCTCCAAATTTACCCCCGGAAGGATCACTAGATGAATTTGTTAGAACCAAAATTTCAGAAATCGACGACTGGTTGTTAACAATCTAACTACAGGACAAAATACTTGCCGAAATAATCGCAGTACTGAAGGTGAATAGGGATTCCCGGAGACAAGGAATTCAAAATATGAACTGATTTTATTTACAAAAGTACGGAGTTTAACGGAGGTAACAATTGTTCTTAAGGAGATCTTATTCTAGTACGACTCACACCCACGCATTCGGGGGTTGAAAAATTATTATTATTTTAGGCACGGCGTCGGCCACTTGACATCCTGCCGTTGTGATCGTTTGGGTTAGTTTACAATTACAAGTGTTTTTCCCACAACGCGTGTGGCTGATTGTAATTCTAGTCATAATGCTAGGTTAGTTGTTTGTGCCAAAGTACAGTTGTATTATATTTTCTTTAGTGCATCTGATTTGGTGAAGCCGCTTCAGATGGACACGGTGTTTATTCTTAAACATTCTGCGCGGGGCCACCAAATGGGGCGAGTGGGATTTATTTGTATAGTATGTAATTAGTTTTTTATTTAAGCGACCTTTAAATTGTTAGAAAACCATGCTTTGCCTCCGCTCGCCTCTCCTTAAACTCGTTCGAACTCCGCTCGCCTCTCCGATCTGCTCCTGCGGCCACCTGGCACCATACTTTTCGTCTCTGAAATTATGTTGTTGCTCTTCTGCTAACGTGTTGCCTCTTTGCAAATATTTCATTGCTCTTCTGCTGTCCTTTGTTGGCTAATTGCAACTGTTTCATTGCTCTGCTGCTGATCTTTGTTGCCTACTTGCAACTACATACAGCGTTTGCAACGACATTAGTGTACATACACACTGCCGAAATTACTACAATTGCTCCACTATCTAAACTGCCTTTAAATTCAGACGCACGCATTTTTTATTTATTAAGCAATAATATTTTCCTTTAATTTTATACTCTGTCTCTTACCACTGGTGGGGGAAAACAAGAGTTATTTATTTTGCTACCTTTAGCTGATCTTATTATAAGAATTCAGACTTTAAGGAGCTGATTGAACCTCTGTGTCTCTTACCACTGGTGGGGGAAAACTACAGAGTTCTTTTTTATCGAAGGACCAAACATGATCCATCCGTCTCGAAGGACCAAAATGAATAGGGATTCCCGGAGAGAAGGAAAATAACCCAATCTTCATTCCTTGAATTCAAAATATGAACTCATTTTATTTACTAAAGTACGGAGTTTATATAGGAAATCTTAGGCTCTAAGAGGTAACTATTGTTCTTAAGGAGATCTTATTCTAGTACGACTCACACCCACGCATTCGGGGGTTGAAAAATTATTTTTATTTTAGGCCCGGCGTCGGCCACTTGACATCCTGCCGTTGTAATTGTTTTGGGTTAGTTTACAATTACAAGTGTTTGTTCCCACAACATGTGTGGGTGATTGTATTTCTAGTCATATGCTAGGTTAGTTGTTTGTGACAAAGTACAGTTGTATTATATTTTCTTTAGTGCATCTGATTTGGTGAAGCCGCTTCAAATGGACACGATGTTTATTCTTAAAGATTCTGCGAGGGGCCACCAAATGGGGCAATTGGGATTCTTTTATTTTTATTGAGTTGTCTTACAATTAAAAAAATTACAAATTATTATCATTAGTAAAATAATTATTATTAAAGAAGCAAGAGCAGCTACATAATGGAAGTTGAACTCTAGCAGACCAATATTATGTTGCTTTAACGATTATAACTGACTTCCTGTTCTTTTGTATTCTGCCGTATGGTTTACTAAATTGGCTTCTACTGAATTTTATATTATATTTGGCAAATTACTAATATCGCCCAATGCTTAACAATTTCTGTTTCGGGATATCTACCCACTCCTGATGTGTATTACTGTCTTGACTTCTAGCCTTTTTATATGGTGAAAACTTTAAAGACCAACTACACCTGCTTTTCGGTTTAAACCAATGTGGCTTTTGCTCCACTGTTTTCATATTTCGGTAATACCTGAATTTTGAGCGGTTATTCTGTTCAAATGTTGTCCCTTTATTTTGGAATACCTGCCCTTTTTCTAATACAGACTTAGACAATTTTTTAACGGAATCTTTTTTGACATTATTTTTTAAATTATCTTTATTTATTATTGCCATTTGCACATTCCTTTTTTGTACTGGCTCTGGGATATATAATTTTTCTTCCCTAGTTTTTAGTTTACCTCCAATGTGAGGTCCTGCCGGGGGCCATAAATGTATTTCTTGAGTTTTGTTCTTGAGTTTGTTTGGCATTGTATTTTTTTTATATTGACATTTACCTTTCTTGTTCTCCCAACGTTGTTTAAAACCTGTGACATCTATTGTTGTTGCCACTACAGATTTATACTTTTTCGATTTGGTGCATCCCGAGACGATCCAACCAAATTGAATATTTTGGCCTAGTAGCCCATCAATTTTTGTAATTCCCCCTTTTAAGATTTGGGTATAAACGTTTACACCCATTATTATATCAACCTTACCAGGTTTATTAAACGAAGGATCAGCTAGCACGTAAGTTTGCCATTTTGACATATCCACGTTTGCTATCTTTAATGGAAGAGATTCCATTAACTTTGGCAACGCAATTGCCTCTACCTTAAGATGTCTTTTCCAGAAATTTCGCGTCTTTACATCTATTTTTACTTTATATTTTGATTTTTGGGCTTTTATTGAGGACACGCCACTTATTTCTGTATATTGTTTAATTTTAGGTAATTTTAATATTTGAGCGGCCTCTTCAGACAAAATGGTGCTCTGTGAACCACCATCAATAAGGGCTCTTAGAGTCTTATATCCCCCATTTACATTTTTTACTTGTATTACAGCTGTGGCCAACAGTGTTGGTTGTGCCGTTACACAAGTATTAATACTCTCCTGTTTTTCTTGAGAATGGAGTAAGGTATGGTGTCCTTTACTGCACAATGAACAGACCATTTCATTAGTGCACACTTTATTGCTTGAATGATTTAAACATTTTGTGCAAAGCTGTACTTTTTTGGCTGTTTCATACCTTTCCGTAGGTGTCAATCCTTTAAACTTATAGCACCTATACGCTTTATGCCCGGCAACTTTGCAAATCGGACATTTAGCTTCGAATTCCGCATAATTTAAAAGAGTTTGTAGCGGTTTCTTCTCTTCTTTGTTCATGGCACTTAACGAGCAATATCTTTGCTCCAAGTATTCCATGACATCAGATAGCTTTTGAATTTCCCTTGTTTTTCTAATTTGGCTCTCATACAGTTGAGCGAATATTACGTAAACTTCATCGGACAAATTTGCTTTAATTTTAATTAAGTGTATTGACTCATTAATTATGCCAATCACTCCCTTTACACTTTTTGCGGATTCATTGTTGATCATCGGTAAATCAACGATCCGACTTAGTTGTTCGGAAAATACCCTCCGATTATTCTCGTACCGCTTGGTTAACAGTTCCCAAGCGGCACTATAATTGTCAGCTGAACCTGACAATAGATGAGCTACCATGCTCCTTGCTTCGCCCTTTAACGCGGATTTTAAGTAATTGAAATTAAGAGCCAGACTTAAATCCTCTCTTTTTTCAATTAATTCCGCAAATAGTTCCACAAACAGGTCCCATTCTCTAGGTTCTCCAGAAAATGTGGGTACCTGTATTTTTGGCAACACCGGTAGTTCGCCTCTCACGGTAACATTCTCAACTTTCAAATTTTTCTGATCGTTTATTTTCTCTTCTAATGCTACCAAGGTATTCTGAAGGTCGAACTCCAATTCTTCTATCACCTCTTTAAACGTTTCATTATCCCTGTATAGTTCATGTGTATAAGCTTGGCACACCTGTACCTTCCTGAACAAGAATTTTATTTTCTTAATATACATTTCGCCTGTTCTATTGTCTATCGTACGTAAATCTTTGCTCACCATCTCCAAATATTGCTGGAGATGACGAACCTTTTCTTCAAATTTTTCCCGTGACTCTCCGTTGCTGACCTCAACATTTTCTGACATTGTTGCATCTGCTTCAATGGTTTCAGAAACAACAGTGCTCGGCCTGCTGGACTCTCCTTTGGCTAGTAATTTGGCTGCCATATCTAAACCTTCCTCATACTTCCCATCTGTGAAATAGTAGTGTTGAGTTACACCACTCTCTAGCATTTGACTATGGTAACTAATCCATAGCTTCTGTATCTCATTTACTTCGTTAATAATCTTGCTAGTAAACTTACTAGCATCTAACTCTTCTAGCTTTTTTAACCTTTTATGCAACTCGTGTTGCTTCGCTAATAGTTTTTCAGTTTTTGTGGGGAACATTTTTGTCTTATTCATATATTAGGATACCGGTATAAGTATATAAGTATATAAGTATATAATAATAAAATATTTATAACTATTTAAATTTATATCTTATCTGATGATCCTGTTGTAGACACCGTTCGCCACTGTTGTCCGCCAAGTAGAGTTGTCTGCCGCTGCGTAGCGATAGTTTGCTCGCCTTTTTGTTTTATCAGCTGCTGTTGTCCAGGGCCTATAGGCTCAGGCGGTACCGGTGCCGGTCATCGCACCAGACTTTCTTCTATTGGCAATGTATATTCTCCAGCGGCCTCTCCTTTGCAACTATCTTGTTGCTCTGCTGCTGTTGGTAGTTGGCAATTTGCAACTACATATAGTGTATATATACACTAGTACACTTTTTTCGATATTAGGGCTTCGAATACGCCACACACCAACTTTATATTTTTATATTTTTTTACCGCTGCCGGAATTATTGCAGTTGCTCGACTAGCCAAACTGCCTTTATATACTCGGTCTCACGCACTTTTTATTTATTAAGCAATATTTTGCTTTTATATTATACTCTGTCTGTTACCACTGGTGGGGGAAAACAAGAGTTTTTTTTTATTTTGCTACCTTTAGCTGATCTTAGCATTTACACTTGCATAAGAATCCAGACTTTAAGGAGCTGATTCATTCTCTGAGTCTCTTACCACTGGTGGGGGAAAACTACAGAGTTCTTTTTTATCGAAGGACCAAACATGATCCATCCAGCTCGAAGGACCAAAATGAATAGGGATTCCCGGAGAGAAGTAAAATAACCCAATCTTCATTCCTTGAATTCAAAATATGAACTCATTTTATTAACTAAAGTACGGAGTTTATATAGGAAATCTTAGGCTCTAGGAGGTAACAATTGTTCTTAAGGAGATCTTATTCTAGTACGACTTACACCCACGCATTCGGGGGTTGAAAAATTATTATTATTTTAGGCACGGCGTCGGCCACTTGACATCCTGCCGTTGTGATCGTTTTGGGTTAGTTTACAATTACAAGTGTTTGTTCCCACAACATGTGTGGGTGATTGTATTTCTAGTCATATGCTAGGTTAGTTGTTTGTGACAAAGTACAGTTGTATTATATTTTCTTTAGTGCATCTGATTTGGTGAAGCCGCTTCAGATGGACACGATGTTTATTCTTAAACAGAAGGGAAAGCATCACAGTGATCAACTGAAGCAACTACGTATTGATTATGTCATCGAAAGTCATCGCTTTTATCGGAAAATGGAAAACACTATTCTCTTCGTTGTGCTAAAGGCAGTAAGATGGCGCATTATTAAAAGTTGCCATGAGTCTAAAGGTCGCATGCATTACAACGATGTTGAACCGGTTCCTTTTCGCCGACTTCACGCGGATCATTTGGGTCCTTTTATTCGAAGCAAACGAGGAAATACTCATATACGGGCTATATCTGATTCATTCAGTAAATTCCTAATCGTAAAAGCAGTTAAAAGTACAAAATCATTACCTGTTCTATCGACGCTAAACGAAGTTTCTAGTTACTTTGGCTTGACAAACTTTATTATAACAGACCGTGGAACAGCGTTTACGTTAAAATTATTTGAAGATTACTGTAAGCAAAACCATATCCAACACGTTAAGAATGCTGTACGAACACCCCGTGCAAATGGTCAAGTGGAGCGCGCTAATCAAATAATTCTCAATTATATACGAACGATGAACGAAAATCCAAAGGATTGGGATCTGGCTCTTCATAACCTTCAATGGACCGTCAACTCGCAGAAAAACAGTACCACTGGATTCAGTCCAATTGATCTATTATTTAATTTCAACGCTATTGATGTCGTGCAGAACAATCTTACTGCAGCGATACACGCAGATCTGGATAAGCCATATTCCAACGAAACCGTTACCGAAATTCGAAGTCAAGCCGCACCCAATATCGCATCAAAAAGAGCTAAATGGAAGAAACGTTTTGACGCCAAACACGCTAACCCCTTTGTTTATTCCACAGGTGATCTTGTAGTAGTAGAAAACGAACCAGCCGCGACAGGCGAATCGCGTAAACTGGAACCACGATACCGAGGTCCTTATCAAGTGGCCAAAATCCTTGGAAACGATCGTTATTTAATCAAAGATGTCCCCAGCATACAGGTTACAGGACGAAGATACTCGAATCGAGGGCGATCCGAATGCAGGATTGGCCGAGCTGTCACCAGACAGTTCATTAACATACTGATTCAGCCCTGGGCAAGCGACGTTATGCTCTACCCCTGGTGTTATCGATAAGTATAAAAAGAGTTGGTAACAAAACGTTGACGAGAAAGGGTGCGAACGAAGAAGCTCCTACGATCGGTGGTAACGAACGGCCACCACGAACGAATCCAACGGCATCGCTTTGCAAACGTCATTTTATTGTTAAGTCTCAATTAGTTAATAAACTTATATCAATTATCTACCTAAACGTACGAGTCTGGCATTTCTATTCTATTGTTCCTATAAGCCGCACTCCCCGCCGAAGCCTTCCTGACAGCTTCTCCATCTACAATCTTCTACTGGGTAATGTGATTTGCAACCGACATTCTCAGAAGTGGGTTTTAGGTGTGACACTTGGTATTGTTGTTAAAGGTTGTAAATTATTCTCAATCATCCAAATTGAGGCAGAAATTTTAGGTTGAAGCCCGAAATATGGTATTCATAGGGTATACATATATATGGTAAATGTGATGTGTGGAATTGTATTTTTTCGCATTTTCGCATTAATCGAATAAAAAATGAAATAAAATATTATAAAATTGTTCATATAACTATAAAATAAGATTAAGATTAAATATTTGTGTTCGTATTTTTATCATAGAAGTAATTAAATGAAACGTTGAATTGTTGAAATAGTTATGCATCGTTTTCAGAACTGAAGTTTTAAATACATAAAACATTCTGCAATGTTTTAGCTTAAACGAATCCAAACTGGTTTTTAGCCGGCTTTAAGTCAAGTAAAATTGTTAAAGATATGGTCTTGGAAAAGTCTGCCGACCACATTTATTTTTTTTTCCTTTTAGTCTAAAAAAATCAACAAAAATCATATAATTTTCATGTGTGGATGCCATAGCACATACAAATATCGCAGAGTGAGCGGATGCTATGCAATAAATGTAGACCTGCTAACATGATGATTTACAAAGAAAAATAGAATCAAATGTTTCTTAATTAATGGTTTTATCTTATCCACAAAAAGTAGAATCTTCAACCGGCAAAAATATTGCTGAGACAGTTTTTGACAGGCTAGTTAAATGGAATATAGTTGATCAAGTCAATGGCTTGTCCTATGAAACCACGGATGCAAATACAAGCAATTAGTCAGGAGCAGCAGTCCAATAATCTCACCGTACCGCCATATGTAAAAATATTGTCAAAATATACATTAAAGCATGGTTGAAGTGTAAAAAACGCTACTGAGGCTCCTTACCTTGATACCTTGCCGAAGACTCAATAGCTCTGGCGTTTTTTGATTCGAATGTCTCCTCCGAAGAAAAAATTCGTATGGTTAGCAGTCTTAACTCAAAGGAACCAAATGTTCAAATCAAAAATAGTAGACATAACTCTAATTTCGTAGACTTCCAAAAATACTTTATTTCTGACTTTGTGTCATCAAAAACAAAGGATTGTTTGAGAAAGCTAAGGTACTTGACATAACTGGCCGTGATCTTCTTGTGGTAAATGATATGGCCGAAGAGGAGTCAAATTTATGCAGGAATACATCAGAGTTCTCACAAACAACGAGGAAGAAAAACAATTATTGCTTCAAGTTGGTGAAGCTTTTTAAAAAAAATACCCCACTGTAAAAAAAGTGATCTAGTCAGTCATAATAACACAAATTTAAGTTAAAACCAAATAATTAATTGTTTCTGTTGGAGGAGACGTCATTGTTAACTTAGATTTGTATATTAAAATTTCTTATATTATTTGTTTAAGATTATCGGAATTTCTACCACTGTATTTACATTAACATGTTCTAAAAGCTTTTGTTACATGGCTCATGAAGAGCTTCTAACTCATGAAAACGAAATATAAAGAAGACTTCTTTCTGGAATTCGAAGAGGAGAAGACTTAATTTTCCTCACTCCACTCCACATGCTATTGATCATTGGAGTTTTGTACCATCTGCAACTGGCAGATCAAACATTGGCGACCGTGACAGGACCTTGCACTTCGCAAGTCCCAACATAAAAACTTAAAAACTATATAAATTCGTTCATTATGTTGCATTCATCGTTACATCATCTTGGACAGTCATCATTGGACTTTTCAGCGTACATCATCATCACATTCATCAGTGGACTTCTTCATCGTTACATAATCATCTTGGATAGTCGTCATCGGACTTCTTCATCATTGGCATTTGCAAGACATCATCGTGGACATTTACGTGGAGCCCTATCATAACCTAAGTCAACTTGAGTGTGTAAATTTACAGTATCTATTTCCACCCAAATTTTCACTCAATTACCACTCATTAGCGATCGTAAAGCTTTCACATGCTTTACACTCACATGTAAAACACTCGTAAGCTTTAACACGTGCTAAGTATTAAGCACAGCGGAGTAAGTACTCAAACTGTCATATAGAGAAAGGATCTACATATTAAAGCTCACTTATTAAGCTCTTGAGTGAAACTTAATGCATTTGAGTGTTTTTATTAAAACTAGAACTCGTTTAGCTCACGTTTAATTCATTTCTAACTTGCTACATTTCTTTCGTTAAGGGCCCAAAATGTCTCCACCAAATGAAACGCAGCTTCTACCTCTCAGACAACAACGGAATCAACTGCAATCTAGTATTCAAAGTTTAAGAGCTAGAATCGATCTTGAAAATGACCCTATTATATTAGATTGTCAGTCTCAAATTATTGAGTCGTACTTTAAACAAGCATTACAAGTTCTAACCAATATTGAAAAGCTAGATCCAGCAGACGCGAATCGGGCAGAGATAGAAAATCTTTTTATCGAAACAAAGGCAATCATATTACGGCGCATTGGCGCAAGTAAAAAGGAAAAACCAGAAGAACTTAGTTTCTTTAATTCATCGACTTATCATGGGGGACATCATAATCGGCTTCCATCCCTCAAATTACCTAAATTCGACGGCAAATATGGGGAATTCAAAAAATTTATTACTTCATTTACAAATATGGTACATGAAGACAACTCACTGTCCAATGTTGACAAATTTAACTATCTAATAAGTTGTCTATCTGGCCAAGCTCTAAGCGTAGTCTCGCCATTTCAAGTATCAGACGAAAATTATCCCAAGGCCCTAGAGCGCCTCAACGAGCGATATGACAAGAAAGTTCTTATTTTCGTAGAACATATTTCAAGTTTATTTAACATTGCTAGCATGAAAAAGGCAGACGCTGTTACCCTACGTACAATTTTGGATACGGTTTCAGCTCTACGCGGATCATTGTTGTCTCTTGGGTCTGAAGCTGATGTATTAAACGCAGTATTTATTCACATTGTTATGTCAAAAATTGATCTTGAATCCAAACAAGCATACGATATGATAAATTGCCAGACTGGGCCGACTGTTATCAAATTCTCAGTCGACACTGTCAATATTTGGAAGGGTATCTGCGAAACCGACAAGAGGAAAGACCCGTCAGAGACAAAATTCATAGTACTTCAAAAGTATTTGTTGCAGCCCAAAGTAGATCCATTCAATGTCAGTCAACTGAGCATAGGTTAGCATTCTGTCCAGTTTTTAATTCGCTACCTTTTATTGAGCGATTTAAGATTGTAAAAACAGCGTCACTTTGTTTAAATTGCCTCAATAAGGGTCATCCAGCCTCAAAGTGTCCTTCATTGAATAGATGTCGTCATTGTGGAGGTTTACATCACACAAACATGCATAAGGATTCAAACGTCCAGGGAAATTATCAACTAGATGGACCTTCTATTCATAGGGTATACATATATATGGTAAATGTGATGTGTGGAATTGTATTTTTTCGCATTTTCGCATTAATCGAATAAAAAATGAAATAAAATATTATAAAATTGTTCATATAACTATAAAATAAGATTAAGATTAAATATTTGTGTTCGTATTTTTATCATAGAAGTAATTAAATGAAACGTTGAATTGTTGAAATAGTTATGCATCGTTTTCAGAACTGAAGTTTTAAATACATAAAACATTCTGCAATGTTTTAGCTTAAACGAATCCAAACTGGTTTTTAGCCGGCTTTAAGTCAAGTAAAATTGTTAAAGATATGGTCTTGGAAAAGTCTGCCGACCACATTTATTTTTTTTTCCTTTTAGTCTAAAAAAATCAACAAAAAATTTGTGGTCGATCGGATAATGTTTAATGGGCGGTTTGACATACTGCCGTGATCTTCTTGTGGTAAATGATATGGCCGAAGAGGAGTCAAATTTATGCAGGAATACATCAGAGTTCTCACAAACAACGAGGAAGAAAAACAATTATTGCTTCAAGTTGGTGAAGCTTTTTAAAAAAAATACCCCACTGTAAAAAAAGTGATCTAGTCAGTCATAATAACACAAATTTAAGTTAAAACCAAATAATTAATTGTTTCTGTTGGAGGAGACGTCATTGTTAACTTAGATTTGTATATTAAAATTTCTTATATTATTTGTTTAAGATTATCGGAATTTCTACCACTGTATTTACATTAACATGTTCTAAAAGCTTTTGTTACATGGCTCATGAAGAGCTTCTAACTCATGAAAACGAAATATAAAGAAGACTTCTTTCTGGAATTCGAAGAGGAGAAGACTTAATTTTCCTCACTCCACTCCACATGCTATTGATCATTGGAGTTTTGTACCATCTGCAACTGGCAGATCAAACATTGGCGACCGTGACAGGACCTTGCACTTCGCAAGTCCCAACATAAAAACTTAAAAACTATATAAATTCGTTCATTATGTTGCATTCATCGTTACATCATCTTGGACAGTCATCATTGGACTTTTCAGCGTACATCATCATCACATTCATCAGTGGACTTCTTCATCGTTACATAATCATCTTGGATAGTCGTCATCGGACTTCTTCATCATTGGCATTTGCAAGACATCATCGTGGACATTTACGTGGAGCCCTATCATAACCTAAGTCAACTTGAGTGTGTAAATTTACAGTATCTATTTCCACCCAAATTTTCACTCAATTACCACTCATTAGCGATCGTAAAGCTTTCACATGCTTTACACTCACATGTAAAACACTCGTAAGCTTTAACACGTGCTAAGTATTAAGCACAGCGGAGTAAGTACTCAAACTGTCATATAGAGAAAGGATCTACATATTAAAGCTCACTTATTAAGCTCTTGAGTGAAACTTAATGCATTTGAGTGTTTTTATTAAAACTAGAACTCGTTTAGCTCACGTTTAATTCATTTCTAACTTGCTACATTTCTTTCGTTAAGGGCCCAAAATGTCTCCACCAAATGAAACGCAGCTTCTACCTCTCAGACAACAACGGAATCAACTGCAATCTAGTATTCAAAGTTTAAGAGCTAGAATCGATCTTGAAAATGACCCTATTATATTAGATTGTCAGTCTCAAATTATTGAGTCGTACTTTAAACAAGCATTACAAGTTCTAACCAATATTGAAAAGCTAGATCCAGCAGACGCGAATCGGGCAGAGATAGAAAATCTTTTTATCGAAACAAAGGCAATCATATTACGGCGCATTGGCGCAAGTAAAAAGGAAAAACCAGAAGAACTTAGTTTCTTTAATTCATCGACTTATCATGGGGGACATCATAATCGGCTTCCATCCCTCAAATTACCTAAATTCGACGGCAAATATGGGGAATTCAAAAAATTTATTACTTCATTTACAAATATGGTACATGAAGACAACTCACTGTCCAATGTTGACAAATTTAACTATCTAATAAGTTGTCTATCTGGCCAAGCTCTAAGCGTAGTCTCGCCATTTCAAGTATCAGACGAAAATTATCCCAAGGCCCTAGAGCGCCTCAACGAGCGATATGACAAGAAAGTTCTTATTTTCGTAGAACATATTTCAAGTTTATTTAACATTGCTAGCATGAAAAAGGCAGACGCTGTTACCCTACGTACAATTTTGGATACGGTTTCAGCTCTACGCGGATCATTGTTGTCTCTTGGGTCTGAAGCTGATGTATTAAACGCAGTATTTATTCACATTGTTATGTCAAAAATTGATCTTGAATCCAAACAAGCATACGATATGATAAATTGCCAGACTGGGCCGACTGTTATCAAATTCTCAGTCGACACTGTCAATATTTGGAAGGGTATCTGCGAAACCGACAAGAGGAAAGACCCGTCAGAGACAAAATTCATAGTACTTCAAAAGTATTTGTTGCAGCCCAAAGTAGATCCATTCAATGTCAGTCAACTGAGCATAGGTTAGCATTCTGTCCAGTTTTTAATTCGCTACCTTTTATTGAGCGATTTAAGATTGTAAAAACAGCGTCACTTTGTTTAAATTGCCTCAATAAGGGTCATCCAGCCTCAAAGTGTCCTTCATTGAATAGATGTCGTCATTGTGGAGGTTTACATCACACAAACATGCATAAGGATTCAAACGTCCAGGGAAATTATCAACTAGATGGACCTTCTATTCATAGGGTATACATATATATGGTAAATGTGATGTGTGGAATTGTATTTTTTCGCATTTTCGCATTAATCGAATAAAAAATGAAATAAAATATTATAAAATTGTTCATATAACTATAAAATAAGATTAAGATTAAATATTTGTGTTCGTATTTTTATCATAGAAGTAATTAAATGAAACGTTGAATTGTTGAAATAGTTATGCATCGTTTTCAGAACTGAAGTTTTAAATACATAAAACATTCTGCAATGTTTTAGCTTAAACGAATCCAAACTGGTTTTTAGCCGGCTTTAAGTCAAGTAAAATTGTTAAAGATATGGTCTTGGAAAAGTCTGCCGACCACATTTATTTTTTTTTCCTTTTAGTCTAAAAAAATCAACAAAAAATTTGTGGTCGATCGGATAATGTTTAATGGGCGCGGAACTCACCTAAAGTTTTCAGTGTGATGCGCCCATATAAGCATACATAGCACCATACAAATATCGCAAGAGTGAGCGAGACGGCATGCTATGCAATAAAATGTTAGTACCTTGCTAACACTATTGATGTTATTTTACAAAAAAAAAAGAAAAATAGAATCAAATGTTTCTTAATTAATGGTTTTATCTTATCCACAAAAAGTAGAATCTTCAACCGGCAAAAATATTGCTGAGACAGTTTTTGACAGGCTAGTTAAATGGAATATAGTTGATCAAGTCAATGGCTTGTCCTATGAAACCACGGATGCAAATACAAGCAATTAGTCAGGAGCAGCAGTCCAATAATCTCACCGTACCGCCATATGTAAAAATATTGTCAAAATATACATTAAAGCATGGTTGAAGTGTAAAAAACGCTACTGAGGCTCCTTACCTTGATACCTTGCCGAAGACTCAATAGCTCTGGCGTTTTTTGATTCGAATGTCTCCTCCGAAGAAAAAATTCGTATGGTTAGCAGTCTTAACTCAAAGGAACCAAATGTTCAAATCAAAAATAGTAGACATAACTCTAATTTCGTAGACTTCCAAAAATACTTTATTTCTGACTTTGTGTCATCAAAAACAAAGGATTGTTTGAGAAAGCTAAGCTACCACAAACTGGTACTTGAACTGGATCCATCGAACTGAAAGCAAACATTTGAATTTGTGGACGGTTTGACATACTGCCGTGATCTTCTTGTGGTAAATGATATGGCCGAAGAGGAGTCAAATTTATGCAGGAATACATCAGAGTTTCACAAACAACGAGGAAGAAAAACAATTATTGCTTCAAGTTGGTGAAGCTTTTTAAAAAAAATACCCCACTGTAAAAAAAGTGATCTAGTCAGTCATAATAACACAAATTTAAGTTAAAACCAAATAATTAATTGTTTCTGTTGGAGGAGACGTCATTGTTAACTTAGATTTGTATATTAAAATTTCTTATATTATTTGTTTAAGATTATCGGAATTTCTACCACTGTATTTACATTAACATGTTCTAAAAGCTTTTGTTACATGGCTCATGAAGAGCTTCTAACTCATGAAAACGAAATATAAAGAAGACTTCTTTCTGGAATTCGAAGAGGAGAAGACTTAATTTTCCTCACTCCACTCCACATGCTATTGATCATTGGAGTTTTGTACCATCTGCAACTGGCAGATCAAACATTGGCGACCGTGACAGGACCTTGCACTTCGCAAGTCCCAACATAAAAACTTAAAAACTATATAAATTCGTTCATTATGTTGCATTCATCGTTACATCATCTTGGACAGTCATCATTGGACTTTTCAGCGTACATCATCATCACATTCATCAGTGGACTTCTTCATCGTTACATAATCATCTTGGATAGTCGTCATCGGACTTCTTCATCATTGGCATTTGCAAGACATCATCGTGGACATTTACGTGGAGCCCTATCATAACCTAAGTCAACTTGAGTGTGTAAATTTACAGTATCTATTTCCACCCAAATTTTCACTCAATTACCACTCATTAGCGATCGTAAAGCTTTCACATGCTTTACACTCACATGTAAAACACTCGTAAGCTTTAACACGTGCTAAGTATTAAGCACAGCGGAGTAAGTACTCAAACTGTCATATAGAGAAAGGATCTACATATTAAAGCTCACTTATTAAGCTCTTGAGTGAAACTTAATGCATTTGAGTGTTTTTATTAAAACTAGAACTCGTTTAGCTCACGTTTAATTCATTTCTAACTTGCTACATTTCTTTCGTTAAGGGCCCAAAATGTCTCCACCAAATGAAACGCAGCTTCTACCTCTCAGACAACAACGGAATCAACTGCAATCTAGTATTCAAAGTTTAAGAGCTAGAATCGATCTTGAAAATGACCCTATTATATTAGATTGTCAGTCTCAAATTATTGAGTCGTACTTTAAACAAGCATTACAAGTTCTAACCAATATTGAAAAGCTAGATCCAGCAGACGCGAATCGGGCAGAGATAGAAAATCTTTTTATCGAAACAAAGGCAATCATATTACGGCGCATTGGCGCAAGTAAAAAGGAAAAACCAGAAGAACTTAGTTTCTTTAATTCATCGACTTATCATGGGGGACATCATAATCGGCTTCCATCCCTCAAATTACCTAAATTCGACGGCAAATATGGGGAATTCAAAAAATTTATTACTTCATTTACAAATATGGTACATGAAGACAACTCATTGTCCAATGTTGACAAATTTAACTATCTAATAAGTTGTCTATCTGGCCAAGCTCTAAGCGTAGTCTCGCCATTTCAAGTATCAGACGAAAATTATCCCAAGGCCCTAGAGCGCCTCAACGAGCGATATGACAAGAAAGTTCTTATTTTCGTAGAACATATTTCAAGTTTATTTAACATTGCTAGCATGAAAAAGGCAGACGCTGTTACCCTACGTACAATTTTGGATACGGTTTCAGCTCTACGCGGATCATTGTTGTCTCTTGGGTCTGAAGCTGATGTATTAAACGCAGTATTTATTCACATTGTTATGTCAAAAATTGATCTTGAATCCAAACAAGCATACGATATGATAAATTGCCAGACTGGGCCGACTGTTATCAAATTCTCAGTCGACACTGTCAATATTTGGAAGGGTATCTGCGAAACCGACAAGAGGAAAGACCCGTCAGAGACAAAATTCATAGTACTTCAAAAGTATTTGTTGCAGCCCAAAGTAGATCCATTCAATGTCAGTCAACTGAGCATAGGTTAGCATTCTGTCCAGTTTTTAATTCGCTACCTTTTATTGAGCGATTTAAGATTGTAAAAACAGCGTCACTTTGTTTAAATTGCCTCAATAAGGGTCATCCAGCCTCAAAGTGTCCTTCATTGAATAGATGTCGTCATTGTGGAGGTTTGCATCACACAAACATGCATAAGGATTCAAACGTCCAGGGAAATTATCAACTAGATGGACCTTCTATCCATCATCAATCGCAACAAATCATTCATAATACACATGACGAAAGTAAAACATTTGCAACATCAATGTTGACTCGCCACGCTCGGCGGGGATTACTTCCAACAGCAATAGTTCTTATTCAAGACAAACTTGGTGAGTTTCAGCTCGCAAGAGCATTACTTGATTCGTGCTCTGAGCTTACCTTTATAACTGAAGAATTAGCCAAAAGGCTTCAGCTTCCGTTTCGTTACGATCATTATGAGATTGCTGGAATCGGTGAATTACGTACACATATGAAACATTCCGTATCTACCAAAATTCGTTCAAGAATATCTACAGATGAATGGAATATGGAGTTTATCGTGACTAAATCTATATCTCTACCTCAGCCTGAAAAGAGACTAGATGTGTCAAATTGGGCCATTCCCAAAGAAATTGAGTTAGCCGACCCATTCTTTTATAAGCCCGGAAAAGTAGATCTATTGCTTAGCGTAAAGGAGTTTTTTGATCTACTTAAAACTGGTAAAATTAGTTTAGGAATTGGTCTTCCTCATCTAGTGGAAACTGCATTAGGATGGATCGTCGGGGTAAGATTGCTGAACCTCAATCAACTCAACAATACACTTGTAATTTAACGCAACAGCAGGACCTTAACATATTATTAGAAAGGTTTTGGAAAATGGATGAAATACATGGAATTCAAAATAAAGATATTTCGTTAACCTCAGAAGAACAAGCATGTGAAACTCACTTTCAGGTGCACACACAATTCCTGGATTAGAGCGCATACAGGTTCGGTTGCCTTTCAAGGAATCTCCTGAACAACTTGGAGACTCGTTGTACTGTGCAAAAAGACGTTTTCTTCAACTCGAAAGACGGCTTGCATCTCAACACCAATTAAAGGAAATGTACATCGATTTTTTAGATGAATATCTTAAGTTGAATCACATGGAGGTAGCTTCGTTAGATAATTTGCAATCGGGAAATCATTACATTGTTCCTCACCATTGTGTCCTTAGACCGCAGAGCTCATCAACTAAACTTCGCATAGTATTTGACGCTTCGTCTAAATCATCATCAAATATATCATTAAATGATATTCTCATGGTTGGTCCTACTATTCAACAAGATCTAATCCTAACATTACTCTCCTTTCGTTTGTATCGCCATGCTATTACAGCTGACATAACAAAAATGTACAGACAATTTCTCGTCGCATCTGAGGATAGAAGTTTCCAACAAATCTTGTGGAGAATGTCACCGCAAGAACCTATTCAATTATTTCAATTGAATACTGTTACCTATGGGATGTCGTGCGCTCCATTTCTCGCAATCAGGTCCTTAAAGTTTTTATCAGAGACGTATAAGGAGTTGTTTCCGATTGGAGCTGCTGTATTAGCTGAGGATATGTACGTCGACGATCTACTTTATGGAGCTGACTCAATCGAAGAACTCAATGCCTTAAGACGAATGAAGTTACCAAATTGCTCTCAAAGGCAGGCTTAGAATTGACAAAGTGGAATTTTAGTGGGGCACCAACAGATTATGAATATAATCTCAATATTGACAATAGTGATGTCACCAAGGCTCTTGGCATGTCGTGGCTGCCAACTGAAGATCTTATATTATTTCGATTTGATCTTCCATTAACTGCAATACCAACAAAACGAAAAATAGTATCGATCATGGCCAGGCTCTATGATCTGCTAGGATTATTAGCGCCAGTCGTAGTACGCTACAAAATCTTGATCCAAGACTTGTGGATCGAGCGCTTGGACTGGGACGACCCGTTGCCAGAGATCTTACGGACTAGATGGCAACAACTTGAAGCTGATTTATCTAATCTTGACATGGTTCGAGTAAATCGATTTGTTAACACATCACCAAAAAATAAGTGTGAAATCCATGGATTTTCGGATGCCTCAAATCGAGCGTATGGATCTTGCATATACGCAAGGGTTTTGGACAACGGAAAATATGTAACTTCATTGATCATTTCGAGATCGAGAGTTGCGCCCACTCAATCGCAAAGCATACCTCGTTTAGAGCTTTGTGCTTCCGTTTTACTCTGCCAAACATGGACTAAAATCAAACACAAATTAAACTGTCTTGTCAGCAAAACATATTTTTGGACAGATTCAACTGTCGTTCTCCATTGGATTAAAATGCACCCATCAACTCTAAAATGCTTTATTGCCAATCGCGTATCAACCATACAAACTCAATCACAGGATATCATTTGGAGTCACGTGCCTGGAAAGGATAATCCAGCCGACATTGTTTCACGTGGCTGTGCAGCGCGCGATTTGATGCAGACAATTTGGATTCATGGACCAAGGTTCTTAACACTTGATGCATTACATTGGCCGAAATCTGAAAGAAAGACAGATTTCCAGCCCAAAGAATTAGAATTGCGAAACACCCTTGTATTGAAATGTAGCACTAGTTATAAAGAAAAGAGCATAGTTGAGCAGATCATTAGTAGACTATCATCGTTTCGTATGATTGTGAGAGTCTTAGCATACGTTTTACGAGTTTTCAACCGAGTTCCTATTAACCGCAATAATACGATAAATGCTACAAGAAGCATTTCAGTAGAAGAAATTAAATTGGCTTTTAATCATATAATCTCTTCCATTCAGAGTGATGTGTTTGCGAAAGAACTAAAGGACTTACAAGCAGGACGAAGTCTGAAGCCGGAGCTTCAAAAGTTAAATCCATTCATCTCAAATGAACAGATAGGTTCTCAAAATATTCGACTTATCCGTGTTGGAGGCCGTCTTGCAATGGCTGACATACCATTGGACGCTAAAATGCCGTTATTGCTTCCAAAGACTCATAATTTCACTTATAAATATATTGAAGATCTTTACTTGCGAAACCTTCACGCGGGAGCTAAGGTTTTGATAGCGATTCTGCGCCTAACAGTATGGATTGTAAATGCTCGCGAACTGGTCCGAAAGGTTGTTAGAAATTGCACACATTGCTATCATTACAAACCTGTATTAATGCGACAAATCATGGGTAACCTCCCAGATGACCGTCTCCTGGCCGAACGCCCGTTTCTGATATGCGGAGTAGATCTATGTGGACCATTTCTTACGTCGTACCGCATTCGAAGCAAAGTTCCTTACAAAACATATTTGGCCATATTTGTTTGCTTTTCTTCAAAAGCTATTCATACAGAACTAATCTCTGACCTATCTGCTAATAATTTTATCTACCTACTTCTATTTATCTACTTATTTCTACCACTGTATTTACATTACCATGTTCTAAAAGCTTCTGTTACATGGCTCATGAAGAGCCATGAAGAGCTTGGCAGATCAAACATTGGCGACCGTGACAGGACCTTGCACTTCGCAAGTCCCAACATAAAAACTTAAAAACTATATAAAGTCGTTTATTCGTTCATTATATTGCATTCATCGTTACATCATCTTGGACAGTCATCATTGGACTTTTCAGCGTACATCATCATCACATTCATCATTGGACTTCTTCATCGTTACATATCATCTTGGATAGTCGTCATCGGACTTCTTCATCATTTGCAAGACATCATCGTGGACATTTACGTGGAGCCCTATCATAACCTAAGTCAACTTGAGTGTGTAAATTTACAGTATCTATTTCCACTCAAATTTTGACTCAATTACCACTCATTAGCGATCGTAAAGCTTTCACATGCTTTACACTCACATGTAAAACACTCGTAAACTTTAACACGTGCTAAGTATTAAGCACAGCGGAGTAAGTACTCAAACTGTCATATAGGGAAACGATCTACATATTAAAGCTCACTTATTAAGCTCTTGAGTGAAACTTAATGCATTTGAGTGTTTTTATTAAAACTAGAACTCGTTAGCTCACGTTTAATTCATTTCTAACTTGCTACATTTCTTTCGTTAAGGGCCCAAAATGTCTCCACCAAATGAAACGCAGCTTCTACCTCTCAGACAACAACGAAATCAACTGCAATCTAATATTCAAAGTTTAAGAGCTAGAATCGATCTTGAAAATGACCCTATTATATTAGATTGTCAGTCTCAAATTATTGAGTCGTATTTTAAACAAGCATTACAAGTTCTAACCAATATTGAGAAGCTAGATCCAGCAGACGCGAATCGGGCAGAGATAGAAAATCTTTTTATCGAAATCATATTACAAGTAAAAAGGAAAAACCAGAAGAACTTAGTTTCTTTAATTCATCGACTTATCATGGGGACATCATAATCGGCTTCCATCCCTCAAATTACCTAAATTCGACGGCAAATATGGGGACTTCAAAAAATTTTTACTTCATTTACAAATATGGTACATGAAGACAACTCACTGTCCAATGTTGACAAATTTAACTATCTAATAAGTTGTCTATCTGGCCAAGCTCTAAGCGTAGTCTCGCCATTTCAAGTATCAGACGAAAATTATCCCAAGGCCCTAGAGCGCCTCAACGAGCGATATGACAAGAAAGTTCTTATTTTCGTAGAACATATTTCAAGTTTATTTAACATTGCTAGCATGAAAAAGGCAGACGCTGTTACCCTACGTACAATTTTGGATACGGTTTCAGCTCTACGCGGCTCATCGTTGTCTCTTGGGTCTGAAGCTGATGTATTAAACGCAGTACTTATTCACATTGTTATGTCAAAAATTGATCTTGAATCCAAACAAGCATACGATATGATAAATTGCCAGACTGGGCCGACTGTTATCAAATTCTCAGTCGACACTGTCAATTTTTGGAAGGGTATCTGCGAAACCGACAAGAGGAAAGACCCGTCAGAGACAAAATTCATAGTACTTCAAAAGTATTTGTTGCAGCCCAAAGTAGATCCATTCAATCTCAGTCAACTGAGCATAGGTTAGCATTCTGTCCAGTTTTTAATTCGCTACCTTTTATTGAGCGATTTAAGATTGTTAAAACAGCGTCACTTTGTTTAAATTGCCTCAATAAGGGTCATCCAGCCTCAAAGTGTCCTTCATTGAATAGATGTCGTCATTGTGGAGGTTTACATCAGGGAAATTATCAACTAGATGGACCTTCTATCCATCATCAATCGCAACAAATCATTCATAATACACATGACGAAAGTAAAACATTTGCAACATCAATGTTGACTCGCCACGCTCGGCGGGGATTACTTCCAACAGCAATAGTTCTTATTCAAGACAAACTTGGTGAGTTTCAGCTCGCAAGAGCATTACTTGATTCGTGCTCTGAGCTTACCTTTATAACTGAAGAATTAGCCAAAAGGCTTCAGCTTCCGTTTCGTTACGATCATTATGAGATGCTGGAATCGGTGAATTACGTACACATATGAAACATTCCGTATCTACCAAAATTCGTTCAAGAATATCTACAGATGAATGGAATATGGAGTTTATCGTGACTAAATCTATATCTCTACCTCAGCCTGAAAAGAGACTAGATGTGTCAAATTGGGCCATTCCCAAAGAAATTGAGTTAGCCGACCCATTCTTTTATAAGCCCGGAAAAGTAGATCTATTGCTTAGCGTAAAGGAGTTTTTTGATCTACTTAAAACTGGTAAAATTAGTTTAGGAATTGGTCTTCCTCATCTAGTGGAAACTGCATTAGGATGGATCGTCGGGGGTAAGATTGCTGAACCTCAATCAACTCAACAATACACTTGTAATTTAACGCAACAGCAGGACCTTAACATATTATTAGAAAGGTTTTGGAAAATGGATGAAATACATGGAATTCAAAATAAAGATATTTCGTTAACCTCAGAAGAACAAGCATGTGAAACTCACTTTCAGGTGCACACACAATTCCTGGATTCAGGCGCATACAGGTTCGGTTGCCTTTCAAGGAATCTCCTGAACAACTTGGAGACTCGTTGTCCTGTGCAAAAAGACGTTTTCTTCAACTCGAAAGACGGCTTGCATCTCAACACCAATTAAAGGAAATGTACATCGATTTTTTAGATGAATATCTTAAGTTGAATCACATGGAGGTAGCTTCGTTAGATAATTTGCAATCGGGAAATCATTACATTGTTCCTCACCATTGTGTCCTTAGACCGCAGAGCTCATCAACTAAACTTCGCATAGTATTTGACGCTTCGTCTAAATCATCATCAAATATATCATTAAATGATATTCTCATGGTTGGTCCTACTATTCAACAAGATCTAATCCTAACATTACTCTCCTTTCGTTTGTATCGCCATGCTATTACAGCTGACATAACAAAAATGTACAGACAATTTCTCGTCGCACCTGAGGATAGAAGTTTCCAACAAATCTTGTGGAGAATGTCACCGCAAGAACCTATTCAATTATTTCAATTGAATACTGTTACCTATGGGATGTCGTGCGCTCCATTTCTCGCAATCAGGTCCTTAAAGTTTTTATCAGAGACGTATAAGGAGTTGTTTCCGATTGGAGCTGCTGTATTAGCTGAGGATATGTACGTCGACGATCTACTTTATGGAGCTGACTCAATCGAAGAACTCAATGCTAAGACGAATGAAGTTACCAAATTGCTCTCAAAGGCAGGCTTAGAATTGACAAAGTGGAATTTTAGTGGGGCACCAACAGATTATGAATATAATCTCAATATTGACAATAGTGATGTCACCAAGGCTCTTGGCATGTCGTGGCTGCCAACTGAAGATCTTATATTATTTCGATTTGATCTTCCATTAACTGCAATACCAACAAAACGAAAAATAGTATCGATCATGGCCAGGCTCTATGATTACGATTATTAGCGCCAGTCGTAGTACGCTACAAAATCTTGATCCAAGACTTGTGGATCGAGCGCTTGGACTGGGACGACCCGTTGCCAGAGATCTTACGGACTAGATGGCAACAACTTGAAGCTGATTTATCTAATCTTGACATGGTTCGAGTAAATCGATTTGTTAACACATCACCAAAAAATAAGTGTGAAATCCATGGATTTTCGGATGCCTCAAATCGAGCGTATGGATCTTGCATATACGCAAGGGTTTTGGACAACGGAAAATATGTAACTTCATTGATCATTTCGAGATCGAGAGTTGCGCCCACTCAATCGCAAAGCATACCTCGTTTAGAGCTTTGTGCTTCCGTTTTACTCTGCCAAACATGGACTAAAATCAAACACAAATTAAACTGTCTTGTCAGCAAAACATATTTTTGGACAGATTCAACTGTCGTTCTCCATTGGATTAAAATGCACCCATCAACTCTAAAATGCTTTATTGCCAATCGCGTATCAACCATACAAACTCAATCACAGGATATCATTTGGAGTCACGTGCCTGGAAAGGATAATCCAGCCGACATTGTTTCACGTGGCTGTGCAGCGCGCGATTTGATGCAGACAATTTGGATTCATGGACCAAGGTTCTTAACACTTGATGCATTACATTGGCCGAAATCTGAAAGAAAGACAGATTTCCAGCCCAAAGAATTAGAATTGCGAAACACCCTTGTATTGAAATGTAGCACTAGTTATAAAGAAAAGAGCATAGTTGAGCAGATCATTAGTAGACTATCATCGTTTCGTATGATTGTGAGAGTCTTAGCATACGTTTTACGAGTTTTCAACCGAGTTCCTATTAACCGCAATAATACGATAAATGCTACAAGAAGCATTTCAGTAGAAGAAATTAAATTGGCTTTTAATCATATAATCTCTTCCATTCAGAGTGATGTGTTTGCGAAAGAACTAAAGGACGAAGTCTGAAGCCGGAGCTTCAAAAGTTAAATCCATTCATCTCAAATGAACAGATAGGTTCTCAAAATATTCGACTTATCCGTGTTGGAGGCCGTCTTGCAATGGCTGACATACCATTGGACGCTAAAATGCCGTTATTGCTTCCAAAGACTCATAATTTCACTTATAAATATATTGAAGATCTTTACTTGCGAAACCTTCACGCGGGAGCTAAGGTTTTGATAGCGATTCTGCGCCTAACAGTATGGATTGTAAATGCTCGCGAACTGGTCCGAAAGGTTAGAATTGCACACATTGCTATCATTACAAATTTGTATTAATGCGACAAATTATGGGTAACCTCCCAGATGACCGTCTCCTGGCCGAACGCCCGTTTCTGATATGCGGAGTAGATCTATGTGGACCATTTCTTACGTCGTACCGCATTCGAAGCAAAGTTCCTTACAAAACATATTTGGCCATATTTGTTTGCTTTTCTTCAAAAGCTATTCATACAGAACTAATCTCTGACCTATCTGCTAATAATTTTATCTACCTACTTCTATTTATCTACTTATTTCTACCACTGTATTTACATTACCATGTTCTAAAAGCTTCTGTTACATGGCTCATGAAGAGCCATGAAGAGCTTGGCAGATCAAACATTGGCGACCGTGACAGGACCTTGCACTTCGCAAGTCCCAACATAAAAACTTAAAAACTATATAAAGTCGTTTATTCGTTCATTATATTGCATTCATCGTTACATCATCTTGGACAGTCATCATTGGACTTACGTGGAGCCCTATCATAACCTAAGTCAACTTGAGTGTGTAAATTTACAGTATCTATTTCCACTAAAATTTTGACTCAATTACCACTCATTAGCGATCGTAAAGCTTTCACATGCTTTACACTCACATGTAAAACACTCGTAAACTTTAACACGTGCTAAGTATTAAGCACAGCGGAGTAAGTACTCAAACTGTCATATAGGGAAACGATCTACATATTAAAGCTCACTTATTAAGCTCTTGAGTGAAACTTAATGCATTTGAGTGTTTTTATTAAAACTAGAACTCGTTTAGCTCACGTTTAATTCATTTCTAACTTGCTACATTTCTTTCGTTAAGGGCCCAAAATGTCTCCACCAAATGAAACGCAGCTTCTACCTCTCAGACAACAACGAAATCAACTGCAATCTAATATTCAAAGTTTAAGAGCTAGAATCGATCTTGAAAATGACCCTATTATATTAGATTGTCAGTCTCAAATTATTGAGTCGTATTTTAAACAAGCATTACAAGTTCTAACCAATATTGAGAAGCTAGATCCAGCAGACGCGAATCGGGCAGAGATAGAAAATCTTTTTATCGAAACAAAGGCAATCATATTACAAGTAAAAAGGAAAAACCAGAAGAACTTAGTTTCTTTAATTCATCGACTTATCATGGGGGACATCATAATCGGCTTCCATCCCTCAAATTACCTAAATTCGACGGCAAATATGGGGAATTCAAAAAATTTATTACTTCATTTACAAATATGGTACATGAAGACAACTCATTGTCCAATGTTGACAAATTTAACTATCTAATAAGTTGTCTATCTGGCCAAGCTCTAAGCGTAGTCTCGCCATTTCAAGTATCAGACGAAAATTATCCCAAGGCCCTAGAGCGCCTCAACGAGCGATATGACAAGAAAGTTCTTATTTTCGTAGAACATATTTCAAGTTTATTTAACATTGTTAGCATGAAAAAGGCAGACGCTGTTACCCTACGTACAATTTTGGATACGGTTTCAGCTCTACGCGGATCATTGTTGTCTCTTGGGTCTGAAGCTGATGTATTAAACGCAGTACTTATTCACATTGTTATGTCAAAAATTGATCTTGAATCCAAACAAGCATACGATATGATAAATTGCCAGACTGGGCCGACTGTTATCAAATTCTCAGTCGACACTGTCAATTTTTGGAAGGGTATCTGCGAAACCGACAAGAGGAAAGACCCGTCAGAGACAAAATTCATAGTACTTCAAAAGTATTTGTTGCAGCCCAAAGTAGATCCATTCAATGTCAGTCAACTGAGCATAGGTTAGCATTCTGTCCAGTTTTTAATTTGCTACCTTTTATTGAGCGATTTAAGATTGTTAAAACAGCGTCACTTTGTTTAAATTGCCTCAATAAGGGTCATCCAGCCTCAAAGTGTCCTTCATTGAATAGATGTCGTCATTGTGGAGGTTTACATCACACAAACATGCATAAGGATTCAAACGTCCAGGGAAATTATCAACTAGATGGACCTTCTATCCATCATCAATCGCAACAAATCATTCATAATACACATGACGAAAGTAAAACATTTGCAACATCAATGTTGACTCGCCACGCTCGGCGAGGATTACTTCCAACAGCAATAGTTCTTATTCAAGACAAACTTGGTGAGTTTCAGCTCGCAAGAGCATTACTTGATTCGTGCTCTGAGCTTACCTTTATAACTGAAGAATTAGACAAAAGGCTTCAGCTTCCGTTTCGTTACGATCATTATGAGATTGCTGGAATTGGTGAATTACGTACACATATGAAACATTCCGTATCTACCAAAATTCGTTCAAGAATATCTACAGATGAATGGAATATGGAGTTTATCGTGACTAAATCTATATCTCTACCTCAGCCTGAAAAGAGACTAGATGTGTCAAATTGGGCCATTCCCAAAGAAATTGAGTTAGCCGACCCATTCTTTTATAAGCCCGGAAAAGTAGATCTATTGCTTAGCGTAAAGGAGTTTTTTGATCTACTTAAAACTGGTAAAATTAGTTTAGGAATTGGTCTTCCTCATCTAGTGGAAACTGCATTAGGATGGATCGTCGGGGGTAAGATTGCTGAACCTCAATCAACTCAACAATACACTTGTAATTTAACGCAACAGCAGGACCTTAACATATTATTAGAAAGGTTTTGGAAAATGGATGAAATACATGGAATCAAAATAAAGATATTTCGTTAACCTCAGAAGAACAAGCATGTGAAACTCACTTTCAGGTGCACACACAATTCCTGGATTCAGGGCGCATACAGGTTCGGTTGCCTTTCAAGGAATCTCCTGAACAACTTGGAGACTCGTTGTCCTGTGCAAAAAGACGTTTTCTTCAACTCGAAAGACGGCTTGCATCTCAACACCAATTAAAGGAAATGTACATCGATTTTTTAGATGAATATCTTAAGTTGAATCACATAGAGGTAGCTTCGTTAGATAATTTGCAATCGGGAAATCATTACATTATTCCTCACCATTGTGTCCTTAGACCGCAGAGCTCATCAACTAAACTTCGCATAGTATTTGACGCTTCGTCTAAATCATCATCAAATATATCATTAAATGATATTCTCATGGTTGGTCCTACTATTCAACAAGATCTAATCCTAACATTACTCTCGTTTCGTTTGTATCGCCATGCTATTACAGCTGACATAACAAAAATGTACAGACAATTTCTCGTCGCACCTGAGGATAGAAGTTTCCAACAAATCTTGTGGAGAAAGTCACCGCAAGAACCTATTCAATTATTTCAATTGAATACTGTTACCTATGGGATGTCGTGCGCTCCATTTCTCGCAATCAGGTCCTTAAAGTTTTTATCAGAGACGTATAAGGAGTTGTTTCCGATTGGAGCTGCTGTATTAGCTGAGGATATCTACGTCGACGATCTACTTTATGGAGCTGACTCAATCGAAGAACTTAATGCCTTAAGACGAATGAAGTTACCAAATTGCTCTCAAAGGCAGGCTTAGAATTGACAAAGTGGAATTTTAGTGGGGCACCAACAGATTATGAATATAATCTCAATATTGACAATAGTGATGTCACCAAGGCTCTTGGCATGTCGTGGCTGCCAACTGAAGATCTTATATTATTTCGATTTGATCTTCCATTAACTGCAATACCAACAAAACGAAAAATAGTATCGATCATGGCCAGGCTCTATGATCTGCTAGGATTATTAGCGCCAGTCGTAGTACGCTACAAAATCTTGATCCAAGACTTGTGGATCGAGCGCTTGGACTGGGACGACCCGTTGCCAGAGATCTTACGGACTAGATGGCAACAACTTGAAGCTGATTTATCTAATCTTGACATAGTTCGAGTAAATCGATTTGTTAACACATCACAAAAAAATAAGTGTGAAATCCATGGATTTTCGGATGCCTCAAATCGAGCGTATGGATGTTGCATATACGCAAGGGTTTTGGACAACGGAAAATATGTAACTTCATTGATCATTTCGAGATCGAGAGTTGCGCCCACTCAATCGCAAAGCATACCTCGTTTAGAGCTTTGTGCTTCCGTTTTACTCTGCCAAACATGGACTAAAATCAAACACAAATTAAACTGTCTTGTCAGCAAAACATATTTTGGACAGATTCAACTGTCGGTTCTCCCATTGGATTAATGGCTGTGCAGCGCGCGATTTGATGCAGACAATTTGGTTTCATGGACCAAGGTTCTTAACACTTGATGCATTACATTGGCCGAAATCTGAAAGAAAGACAGATTTCCAGCCCAAAGAATTAGAATTGCGAAACACCCTTGTATTGAAATGTAGCACTAGTTATAAAGAAAAGAGCATAGTTGAGCAGATCATTAGTAGACTATCATCGTTTCGTATGATTGTGAGAGTCTTAGCATACGTTTTACGAGTTTTCAACCGAGTTCCTATTAACCGCAATAATACGATAAATGCTACAAGAAGCATTTCAGTAGAAGAAATTAAATTGGCTTTTAATCATATAATCTCTTCCAATCAGGGTGATGTGTTTGCGAAAGAACAAGCAGGACGAAGTCTGAAGCCGGAGCTTCAAAAGTTAAATCCATTCATCTCAAATGAACAGATAGGTTCTCAAAATATTCGACTTATCCGTGTTGGAGGCCGTCTTGCAATGGCTGACATACCATTGGACGCTAAAATGCCGTTATTGCTTCCAAAGACTCATAATTTCACTTATAAATATATTGAAGATCTTTACTTGCGAAACCTTCACGCGGGAGCTAAGGCTTTGATAGCGATTCTGCGCCTAACAGTATGGATTGTAAATGCTCGCGAACTGGTCCGAAAGGTTGTTAGAAGTTGTACACATTGCTATCATTACAAACCTGTATTAATGCGACAAATCATGGGTAACCTCCCAGATGACCGTCTCCTGGCCGAACGCCCGTTTCTGATATGCGGAGTAGATCTATGTGGACCATTTCTTACGTCGTACCGCATTCGAAGCAAAGTTCCTTACAAAACATATTTGGCCATATTTGTTTGCTTTTCTTCAAAAGCTAATAATTTTATTCTCTGTTTGAAGCGATTCATCGGACGACGTGGCATACCCAAAAGGATTTATTGTGACAATGCCACCAACTTTGTCGGAGCATGTTCGCAACTTGAAGGCTTCAAACGGCAATTCTGTTCAGAACTCAATGCAAAAAATCTGGAGGAATTTAGCCGAAATGCCGGCTTTGAATTCAATTTCATTCCACCGCGTGCTCCCCATTTTGGAGGCATAAATGAAGATCAAAAATTTGACCTCTTCTCATTTGACGTATGAAGAGCTTCAATCGATTGCAATTGAAGTGGAGGCGATAATGAATTCCCGTCCAATATCCATTCACAGCGATGATCCCAATGACGGGGAGGCTCTGACGCCAGCACACTTATTGATCGGATGTTCACTGCAAGCGATCCCTGAACCGGTAATAAATGACTCAAAACTATCAAACTATCTCAAGCAACGCTTCTGGGAACTCTGGAAGCGCGACTATGTACATCAATTACAAGAACGCTCTAAGTGGTTGCATCCCGAGAACAACATAGCAAAGGATCAATTAGTTCTCATCCATGATGAATCTTCCACCGCAATGCTGGATTACTGGTCTGGTCGAAGCCATACTTGGTGCAGATGGAAGGGTCAGAGTAGCCGATGTTCGCACCAAGAAAGGAATTATTCGTCGCCCAATCTGCAAACTGGCTCCATTGCCTTTAAGAGATGACGTTGATGTAAATTGAAGGAGTCATACTTCATCCTTAATGGGGGAGTATGTTGGAGGAGACGTCATTGTTAACTTAGATTTGTATATTAAAATTTCTTATATTATTTGTTTAAGATTATCCAAAATTTTTACCACTGTATTTACATTAACATGTTCTAAAAGCTTCTGTTACATGGCTTATGAAGAGCTTCTAACTCATGAAAACGAAATATAAAAATGACTTCTGTCTGGAATTCGAAGAGGAGAAGACTTAATTTTCCTCACTCCACTCCACATGCTATTGAGCATTGGAGTTTTGTACCATCTGCAACTGGGCAGATCAAACAAGGTGGATGGGACTGCCACAAGATGGTAGATTACTGATGGAACTTAGTAAGGAATTGCCATAAAAAAAAACCAAAAAACCGGAAATACCACAAAAAACTATTTAATTCCAGATACTGAAAATAAATCCTATTTTTTATATCCGCTGAAGAAATAGCCAAAAACGAAATATTTTCCAAACTTAGTTGTGATTCTTTTTTATTTAGTGAAATTTAACTTGCAATTTCTTGGGACCCTCTTGGCGGTATCCTTTCTTTGATTTTTTGTAAAGACGTGCTTTTAGCAATTATATTCTAAAATTTGTTTCGTGGAGTAAAATATGGTGGATTGTTGCCGAACAGTAACAAGTAACAATAACAACAAAAATTGTTTAAAAAGAGATAAAGTCGGCTTAGCTTATACCATTTACCATTTACCATCGATTTTTTAGATGAATATCTTAAGTTGAATCACATGGAGGTAGCTTCGTTAGATAATTTGCAATCGGGAAATCATTACATTATTCCTCAAACCTAAACTTCGCGTAGTATTTGACGCTTCGTCTAAATCATCATCAAATATATCATTAAATGATATTCTCATGGTTGGTCCTACTATTCAACAAGATCTAATCCTAACATTACTCTCGTTTCGTTTTTATCGCCATGCTATTACAGCTGACATAACAAAAATGTACAGACAATTTCTCGTCGCACCTGAGGATAGAAGTTTCCAACAAATCTTCTGGAGAAAGTCACCGCAAGAACCTATTCAATTATTTCAATTGAATACTGTTACCTATGGGATGTCGTGCGCTCCATTTCTCGCAATCAGGTCCTTAAAGTTTTTATCAGAGACGTATAAGGAGTTGTTTCCAATTGGAGCTGCTGTATTAGCTGAGGATATCTACGTCGACGATCTACTTTATGGAGCTGACTCAATCGAAGAACTCAATGCTAAGACAAATGAAGTTACCAAATTGCTCTCAAAGGCAGGCTTAGAATTGACAAAGTGGAATTTTAGTGGGGCACCAACAGATTATGAATATAATCTCAATATTGACAATAGTGATGTCACCAAGGCTCTTGGCATGTCGTGGCTGCCAACCGAAGATCTTATATTATTTCGATTTGATCTTCCATTAACTGCAATACCAACAAAACGAAAAATAGTATCGATCATGGCCAGGCTCTATGATCTGCTAGGATTATTAGCGCCAGTCGTAGTACGCTACAAAATCTTGATCCAAGACTTGTGGATCGAGCGCTTGGACTGGGACGACCCGTTGCCAGAGATCTTACGGACTAGATGGCAACAACTTGAAGCTGATTTATCTAATCTTGACATAGTTCGAGTAAATCGATTTGTTAACACATCACAAAAAAATAAGTGTGAAATCCATAGATTTTCGGATGCCTCAAATCGAGCGTATGGATGTTGCATATACGCAAGGGTTTTGGACAACGGAAAATATGTAACTTCATTGATCATTTCGAGATCGAGAGTTGCGCCCACTCAATCGCAAAGCATACCTCGTTTAGAGCTTTGTGCTTCCGTTTTACTCTGCCAAACATGGACTAAAATCAAACACAAATTAAACTGTCTTGTCAGCAAAACATATTTTTGGACAGATTCAACTGTCGTTCTCCATTGGATTAAAATGCACCCATCAACTCTAAAATGCTTTATTGCCAATCGCGTATCAACCATACAAACTCAATCACAGGATATCATTTGGAGTCACGTGCCTGGAAAGGATAATCCAGCCGACATTGTTTCACGTGGCTGTGCAGCGCGCGATTTGATGCAGACAATTTGGTTTCATGGACCAAGGTTCTTAACACTTGATGCATTACATTGGCCGAAATCTGAAAGAAAGACAGATTTCCAGCCCAAAGAATTAGAATTGCGAAACACCCTTGTATTGTAGTGTAGCACTAGTTATAAAGAAAAGAGCATAGTTGAGCAGATCATTAGTAGACTATCATCGTTTCGTATGATTGTGAGAGTCTTAGCATACGTTTTACGAGTTTTCAACCGAGTTCCTATTAACCGCAATAATACGATAAATGCTACAAGAAGCATTTCAGTAGAAGAAATTAAATTGGCTTTTAATCATATAATCTCTTCCAATCAGGGTGATGTGTTTGCGAAAGAACAAGCAGGACGAAGTCTGAAGCCGGAGCTTCAAAAGTTAAATCCATTCATCTCAAATGAACAGATAGGTTCTCAAAATATTCGACTTATCCGTGTTGGAGGCCGTCTTGCAATGGCTGACATACCATTGGACGCTAAAATGCCGTTATTGCTTCCAAAGACTCATAATTTCACTTATAAATATATTGAAGATCTTTACTTGCGAAACCTTCACGCGGGAGCTAAGGTTTTGATAGCGATTCTGCGCCTAACAGTATGCATTGTAAATGCTCGCGAACTGGTCCGAAATGTTGTTAGAAGTTGTACACATTGCTATCATTACAAACCTGTATTAATGCGACAAATCATGGGTAACCTCCCAGCTGACCGTCTCCTGGCCGAACGCCCGTTTCTGATATGCGGAGTAGATCTATGTGGACCATTTCTTACGTCGTACCGCATTTGAAGCAAAGTTCCTTACAAAACATATTTGGCCATATTTGTTTGCTTTTCTTCAAAAGCTAATAATTTTATTCTCTGTTTGAAGCGATTCATCGGACGACGTGGCATACCCAAAAGGATTTATTGTGACAATGCCACCAACTTTGTCGGAGCATGTTCGCAACTTGAAGGCTTCAAACGGCAATTCTGTTCAGAACTCAATGCAAAAAATCTGGAGGAATTTAGCCGAAATGCCGGCTTTGAATTCAATTTCATTCCACCGCGTGCTCCCCATTTTGGAGGCTTATGGGAAGCCGCAGTAAAGTCAATGAAGACTCTGCTCATCAAAAATTTGACCTCTTCTCATTTGACGTATGAAGAGCTTCAATCGATTGCAATTGAAGTGGAGGCGATATTGAATTCCCGTCCAATATCCATTCACAGCGATGATCCCAATGACGGGGAGGCTCTGACGCCAGCACACTTATTGATCGGATGTTCACTGCAAGCGATCCCTGAACCGGTAATAAATGACTCAAAACTATCTTATCTATCTCGTTGGCAAAGGGTGACCTATCTCAAGCAACGCTTCTGGGAACTCTGGAAGCGCGACTATGTACATCAATTACAAGAACGCTCTAAGTGGTTGCATCCCGAGAACAACATAGCAAAGGATCAATTAGTTCTCATCCATGATGAATCTTCCACCGCAATGCTGGATTACTGGTCGTGTGGTCGAAGCCATACTTGGTGCAGATGGAAGGGTCAGAGTAGCCGATGTTCGCACCAAGAAAGGAATTATTCGTCGCCCAATCTGCAAACTCGCTCCATTGCCTTTAAGAGATGACGTTGATGTAAATTGAAGGAGTCATACTTCATCCTTCAATGGGGGAGTATGTTGGAGGAGACGTCATTGTTAACTTAGATTTGTATATTAAAATTTCTTATATTATTTGTTTAAGATTATCGGAATTTCTACCACTGTATTTACATTAACATGTTCTAAAAGCTTCTGTTACATGGCTCATGAAGAGCTTCTAACTCATGAAAACGAAATATAAAAATGACTTCTGTCTGGAATTCGAAGAGGAGAAGACTTAATTTTCCTCACTCCACTCCACATGCTATTGAGCATTGGAGTTTTGTACCATCTGCAACTGGGCAGATCAAACAAAGGTGGATGGGACTGCCACAAGATGGTAGATTACTGATGGAACTTAGTAAGGAATTGCCATAAAAAAAAAACCAAAAAACCGGAAATACCACAAAAAACTATTTAATTCCAGATACTGAAAATAAATCCTATTTTTTATATCCGCTGAAGAAATAGCCAAAAACGAATATTTCCAAACTTAGTTGTGATTCTTTTTTATTTAGTGAAATTTAACTTGCAATTTCTTGGGACCCTCTTGGCGGTATCCTTTCTGTGGTTTTTTGTAAAGACGTGCTTTTAGCAATTATATTCTAAAATTTGTTTCGTGGAGTAAAATATGGTGGATTGTTGCCGAACAGTAACAAGTAACAATAACAACAAAAATTGTTTAAAAAGAGATAAAGTCGGCTTAGCTTATACCATTTACTCAAGAGCAAGACTTAAATTTTTTATTGGAAAACAGTTTAAAAAAAAGACAATTATAAACATTCGACCACAAAGCAAAAACTGAAGTTGTGATAAGGGAATATGTAGACCTAAGGAAATGTCTATAAATGAAGTAAGTAAGTCGTCTCGCCGACTTAGGTATACCATACACCAGTAAAGCAAATATTTCAACTTTATTAATCAAATGCATTTTCACATGCTTCTTACAAGCATATCTTAATATCTCGCTCTCGCCCCCACCAGCCAACGGCCAACTCCGGCCTTATGGAAAAACGTTTATATGCATAACTCGACTGTTTTTTGTCCGATTTTGATCGATTTTTTCGATTTTTTTGCTAGATATTAGTATTAAATTTAAGTGTGCTAAATTTGATTGCATAAGGTAAAAAAATACGGGAGATAATCAAGTTTTTCAAATAACGGGGGCGGAAAAGGTCGTGGCAAAATTTTTATACATACAAAATATGTGTGCATTAACTAAGCGAATATAGCTGAAATAGTTTTTGAGATAAACGCTTTTTTTAAATTGCGGGTGCGGAAAGGGGCGTGCCAAAAATTTGAAATAAACTTGATCACTCTACATACTACACGAGTCTACATACCAAATTTGGTGGCTCTAGCTCTTAGCGTCTCAAAGAACTAGGTGTTCATACGGACAGACGGACGTACGGACGGACAGACGGACATGGCTAGATCGACTCGGTTGTTGATCCTGATCAAGAATATATATACTTTGTGGGGTCGGAGATGCTTCCTTCTGCCTGTTACACACATTTTGGCGACTTTAATATACCATTTCACCCTATGGGTGTATGGTATAAAAAGAACCAGAGGGCCGGACTAACTTCGACCGCGTCAAAGTTTGTATACCCTTGCAACTTTTTTGGTAACTTTTTCCTTACCTACAGCCATCAAAGTGGAAAAACATTTAAGCTAAAAGGGCCAATGTTTCCCAAAGAACGGACTACTATGGGAGCTGTATGATATAGTTACCCGATCCTTACTTACTAACAATTATTTAATTTAAAAGCAATCGCATCAAAAGTAACGAAGTTATTGAAGAAAGTCACTGTTTTCGTTCCTATGGGAGCTATATGATATAGTCACCCGATCTTGATCATATTTGGCACAGTATGTTTTATGTTTATATGTTTAATAGTTTATATGTATAATAAACTCACCAATATTAAATTTCACGACAATAGCTCAGCAAATAAGGAAGTTATTGAGAAAAGTCACTGTTCGTGACTTTGCGGTTTGTATGGGAGCTATATGATATAGTGGTCCGATCCGGCTGAATCCGATATATACAACGCCTGCAGTATATAAAAGCCTACATGCAAAATTTCAGCTCTGTAGCTCCAACGGTCTAGGAGGAGTTTGCGTTGATCGAGACGGACGGACGAACGGACATGGCTATATGAACTCGTCTCGTCATGCTGATCAAGAATATATATACTTTATATGGTCGGAGATGCTTCCTTCTATGCATTGCACACTTCTGACCAAAATTAATATACCCTTTTTGCAAGGGTATAAAAATGGCCCCAAAGGAATCAAACCACAAAATATCTGGTTTCTGCCAAAATACAGTTGATGTAGCACAACAAATATAAAGTAGGGATATACTAGTATTGACCATATATGTAATTTATAAACCAACCCAGAAAAGATCATTATAATATTTTTAAACACTTCAATTAATTCTGAATTCATTAACACACCAGAACTATCTGCAAAAGTCGTAAAGTACAGTTGTTTAAATAACTTTTACAAAAAAAAAATTTTTTTGGACACATGGTATAAACGACGACGAGGAAGATGCTATGAACGATGTCCATGAAATGGTTGTCGATTATATCGAAAATTTATTTACGAAATTTGAGTTGTTTCAAAACCATTTCCTATAGGGAAATATTTCTATATGCTGTAGATTCAATGGCAAATGCGATTCTTTCGAATATCAGTAAGATAAATGTTTCATTAAAGCTAATGTTTAAGTAAGGATAACAGTGTTTTAAAGCATAGGCTTTTCATCTGTGACCAGCGATGCCAAGCTACGTATTTGTACGTAGATCTACGTATTTCGAAGGAGATCTACGTATCTACGTACGAAGAGACTAAAACTACGTACTTTTAAAAAATATTGAAAAAAAATTTTAAAACCCAAAATTTTTGAGTAATATAAATATATTATTTGTCTAGATTTCGACCTTATTGAAGTTAATCAAAAAATTTATTTGAGCGGGGCTTCAGGTCAATCTTACTGATTTATTTGTAAGATTTTAAATCATAGGCAGCACAAAAGGTGAGCAGGTTGCCTTAACCAACTAACAAATTTTTTGATTAACTTCAATAAGGTCGAAATCTAGACAAATACCAAAAACGGAAGGCCCGCCGTTTTACACTTGCTGTAAAAAAACCCTCTTTTTTGCATATAGTGCAATATACTATTACAAAATATTTGGGCGCGACGATTAGTTGGTTAAGGTCGAAATCTAGACAAATACCAAAAACGGAAGGCCCGCCGTTTTACACTTGCTGTAAAAAAACCCTCTTTTTGCATATAGTACAATATACTATTACAAAATATTTGGGCGCGACGATTAGTTGGTTAAGGTTGGTTACACTAATTCAGCTGGCGCCCATGGGTATGCACACAAAAAATGTGGAATCTGCAGTTGCAAGCTTTGCCGTTCTTTTTTCGCTTCATTTAGTTGGCAATGTAATTCCCAACTAGTTTTAGCGTTGAAGATATGGTATGGCCATTACAATTGTGGATTCTTGAGCGAAGTCTGCTGATGATAGAACTTGGTGGTTTTTGAAATAGCTATACAGACAACCTGCTCACCTTTTGTGCTGCCTATGATTTAAAATCTTACAAATAAATCAGTAAGATTGACCTGAAGCCCCGCTCAAACAAATTTTTTGATAAATATATTATGAATTAAATAAAAAAAATGATATGATTTATATTGGGTTAGCAGCACTAAATTCCGTTTCCGTTTCATTCAACCCACATGTTTCCCATCTTGACGGAGTTAACCCAAAATTGTTTTGCCACATAGCAGTGGTAATGTTGAGCGTTTATTTTCAGAAATTAATTTAATTAAGACAAATAACAGAAACAAATTAGACACGGAGACTTTAAAAGGAGTGCTTCACACCAAAAGTGGATTAAAGGAAAACTTAGAGCCAAACACCTAAAATATTTTAATCAAAACATGTATAAATTTTTGTAAAACATGTACATAAATTAATATGTATAATTTAAACAATGTAATTTGCTTTCTAAAACGACAAATGAAATTAATAACAACGAAGTACAATACAGTTAATTAAAAAATTTATTGGTTTATTAATTTTTTTCATTGTTTTAAGCTTTAAAAAAAAGTACGTAGATCTACGTATTTCAGCAAAATTGTGCTACGTAAAAGTACGTAGATTTTGGAGCCTGGCTACGTATTTCTCAAATTTTGACTTGGCATCGCTGTCTGTGACATTCAAATGTCTGTTCGATTAAAGGCTTGTACAATAAATGACATGTTATTATAAAGGAAAAAGGAAAGAAAACCTTTAATGTTATCTTAGACTATCTTATTTCTAGGATCCAGATACTAAAGGAAACTAACTTCAATTTAGCGGCTTAGTACTAGAACTAGCAACGATTGCAATATGGAGTGTATGTGATAATATGCTCTTAAACAATCAATCACGTAAATCAGCTAAGAAATCCAAGAACCCAAGAAAGGAAAGGAAAACGTAAAATTGAAGAAAGAAAAATGCAAGACTTCTTCTGGGCTTCTTTTTGAGCGTGCTCAAGTTTTCTTTAACAAATTGATGTTAAAGAACTGGACGATATTGTATTGTAGAATCTACCTTTTTTAATCGTTTCGGGAAAACTTTAGAGGCTTTTATTTACTCGATACATTTTTAGATTATAGAAGCCATAAAAATAAATTACCTGAAGCTCTAAGTACATGGCGAAGTTTATCAATTACGTTTTAAGAACCCAAATAGCGCTCAATATTTTCCAAATTCAACTCATTGTGAGTCTTGCCCAATAAACTGTGCTGAGCATTCGCAATTCGTAGAAGTCGCTGATCTCCACTCATCCATTTTTTTTTTACTTAAAAAATTCAACGCTTCTCTAGTATTGGGAAGCCCCCTTTATGCTTGGATACGTAAATGTATAGGTACCCCCGGTAGGAAATGGCTGTTCATTATTTTTCAAAAACAAAAGTTTTGACCCTTTTTGCGGAATCATACTTGTGTCATTGTTCATTAACAATGGCTTATTATTTATTTGTTGTTTCTGACAGCTTTTTTTTACGTCTGTCGTCTTTGTTCCAGTGTTAATTAACGCGCCAAATGTTTTGCCAAAACAGTGTAGACAACTTGAGGAGACTTATTTATTGGTGGTTTTTACATTTTAAACTAGTCATCTTACTAAAAAGATCTGTCGGGCAACAATTTAAAAATTATTGTACATTTTGTAGGCTATGTTGATTTCAACCGATATTGATATTCCCCATAACAAACTTAAGAAAACTTTCCAGTACAGAGGTATAAACTGTTTTCTGAAAAAGAAAGAATTAACCACTCGCACATCATTTTATTGATGATAAGAAAAAACGCATTGGCATTGACCAATTTATTAAGAAACGTTCATCCTATTATAGAAATAGAAAAGCAAAGTAAAATGTTGATAGAACCGATATTGATGTGGTATTGGGTCTGGCATCTCCGCTTTGACAGACTTCAATAATGAGCGGCTGGAAAGAAGACGAGGCCTAAAATTAAACTAAATTTCTACATTGATAGAATCTATGATCATAACGATGTTATGAGCGATGTCCATGAAATGGTTGTCGATTATATCGAATTTTTATCTAGGAAATTGGAGTTGTTTCTTTGGAAAGTTTATTATATTCTGCGTAAAGATAATTGCAATAAATTTTGCATTTACATACATAAATAAAACGGGCGGTGTTTTAAAACCAATTCCTATTTGGGAAAATAGTATTTTTAAAATACATTCTGAAGTTTCACAAATTCTTTACATGGATCGGACATTTTCTTCTGCAGATCCAATGCCCTTCTTGTCGCTAACATATGGCACATACTGGCCATTCAAGTCGTAATGCATATGGAAAAGGGCCTCTTTTTGAGCGATTTAAATCGGGGACCGTAAATAATGATTATTTTTATAACCTTGCAAAAAGGGTATATTAATTTTGGTCAAAAGTGTGCAACGCATAGAAGGAAGCATTTCAGCATGACGACACGAGTTCAAATAGCCATGTCCGTCCGTCCGTCCGTCCGTCTGTCCGTCCATCTGGATCAACGCAAACTCCTCCTAGACCGTAAGAGCAACAGAGCTGAAATTTTGTATGTGGTCTTGTATATACTGCAGGGGTTGTATATCTCGGATTCAGCCGGATCGGACCACTATATCATATAGCTCCCATACAAACCGCAAAGTCACGAACAGTGACTTTTCTTAATAACTTCGTTATTGGTGAGTTAATTACACATATAAACGACTGTGCCAAATTTGATCAAGATCGGGTGACTATATCACATAGCTCCCATGGGAACGATTTTTCGAAAACAGTGACTTTGTCAATAACTTCGTTATTTCCTATGCTAAGATTGTAGGCCGTTATTTCGCAAACTTTAACCTTTTTAGCTTAAACGTTTTTCCACTTTGATGGCTATAGGTAGGGATAGAGTTACCAAAAAAGTTGCAAGGGTATACAAACTTTGACGCGGTCGAAGTTAGCCCCGACCCTCTGGTTTTTTTTTTTTAAATGAAAAAATCATTTACTTATAGACGACTTAGAAAAGAATAGATTAAAAAAATCATTTACTTATAGACGACTTAGAAAAGAATAGATTACACCAATATATTTAATTCGATACCATCTATGCATTTTTGGAAAGATTTTTAAAAATTCAATTTTTTCAATTTTCTTCAAAAAAGATAATTCATTTTGAGTAATTTAATAAGGATTATCCATAAAAATCTTTTTTGATCAAAAAAAATAAAAATCAAAAATAATATTTAAAAATGATTTTTATTTTTTTCGCTCAAAATGCAACTCGCTTTTGAAAAACGGCTTCCATGCTAAATATTTTCAAAATATTTTTACATTTTGGTTGGTTGAAATTTTACATATTTTTGCCAACAACGCCGCTAAGCTTAGCAACTGTAGTATTTATTGCCCAGCTTTACAGCGATACCCTTTAGTAGCGTATAAAAAAATTTGGTATCTTCAATCTGTCCATCTGTATTGCTCTGTTGTACTTTCTGTTTTCAAAAAGATATTGATAATCTTATAAAAACACAATATTATTTAAAAAGGATCCGGCGTTACACCGAATTCCATAAAAATCATACAGAAAATAACAGTGTATAGCGCATTCGAAGACACTACTTTATTGGAAATGTCTTAAGCCGCGAGTGTTGCTGAATCAAACATATTTTTGTTATTTCTAATTATGATCATTCTTTATCGTGTTCCGAGATGGGTCGCAAGCGTAACTCTATTTTGCGAAATTTGTTTGCATTTGACGTGGAAAAAAATGTTTCGGAGTGTACACTTTGCAAAATGTGTTTCACTGGCAACTATGTTTGCAATTTAAAAAGACATCTAGAACAACAAATTGGCCGAACCAACTGAAGCGCCTGAAAAAAAAAATAAATTTTCTGTTGTTTTGGGACAAGAGGAGTTAACCTGCCTGTATCGATCTTGTCACCACCGCGAAAGTACCGCTGGCTGTATTGGACTCGGACGGTTTTAAGACTCAACAGCTCAAATATTTCAAGGGTTAGACATTCCATCTGTCAATTCAAGGAACGTTATGAGATTAGTTGAAGAAAAATATACCCAAATTAAGAGCAAAATGGTCCAAGCCTTAAAAAACAGAATCCTCTGCCTCAAAGTGGATACGGCCACACGGTGCAACCGCGGAGTGCTTGGTGTAAACGTTCAATACATTGATGAAGGCTTAATGTCCATTAAGACATTGGGATTGATCCAGTTAAAAACATCGCATACATCCCAAAATATATGTGCTGAGATCAAGTCTATATTGACTGATTTTAGCATATCCAGAAAGCAAGTCTATACCATCACAACCGACAATGGTCGAAACATGATTAAGGCAGTGGAATTACTGAACAATGATTCCGAAGATGAAGAAGAAGTTGCTGAGGACTTGGATGATGATGGACTGCTAAAAGATCTGAAAATTTATTCACGATACGTTCATGATACGTTCGATCAAATGTGCAGCACATACGCTTCAACTGGCGGTGAAGGATTTTTTTCAACGGCACGAATCTGCTAGCTTCATTAACAAAGCACGGAAGATTGTGAAGCTTTTAAGAACACCGGCACATAGGTAAGATTGATTTCAATTATAGTTATAATTAAATATTTATGACGTTTTTTTTTTATTTTAAGTGTAGGTATTTAATAACGGAGGAGTCATTGCCACAACCAATTTTAGATGACGCGACTCGGTGGAATTCCACCTATAGTATGTTGAGTGAGCTAAAGAACTTTGAAGACTCTTGTGAGAGGCGCCTCAAGTGTTCAATGAAGCTAACAACGACTGAGTGGGATGACCTAAAAAGACTCGATACTACCCTGGAACCGGCATACACAGCTACTATCAAGCTACAAAGCGCCGAATTATTTATGGGTGACTTTTACAAACTGTGGTTGGAGCTCAAGCTTACTGTTGCAGCAGTAAACACGGCTGAAAGCAAAGCTTTGAGCGAGTGAAAGGGAAGTTGGCCTCTTAGGGACTGACTCGGTAATTTGCAGCATATACTTGGATCCACAAATAAGACGGGTATTGCTGCAAAACCCTATAAATGTTATGCTAGCTAAAAGCAAGCTTAAGCAGATTTTTCTGCAAATATTTAATTTGAAAGAACCTGTAAGTTTTTCCGTCATTGAAATATATAAAACGAATACGAATAATTTTATTTATATTTCAGATCATTGCAACAGAAGTGCCTTGCTCAAGTACCTCCTTGGCATCCACATCCTTTGAGGCAGACATCGCATTAACGCAAAGTTCAAACACCTGCGCTACGTATACCCAAGTCTTTATCAGCTGGCCAAACTGGTGCACTCGGTTCCCGCAACACAAGTGAGTGTGGAAAGAGCGTTTTCAGCCCTTAAAATGCTGTTGACGGATCAACGATGTAACCTCGCCGATAAGGCACTGGAGCAACTGCTTTTTGTCAAATTAAACAGCAAATAATAAAAAAAAAATTTGTTACTAAATACCTTATTGAAAAAAAAAAAAAAATTTATGGAAGGGTAGTCCTTGAACTCCTTTTTAAGGATGTGCAAAAATATTTTGAAAATATTTAACATGGAAGCCGTTTTTCAAAAGTGAGTTTTATTTTGAGCGAAAAAAATAAAAATCATATTTAATCACTATTTTTGATTTTTATTTTTTTTTATCAAAAAAATTACTCAAAATGATTTATCTTTTTTGAAGAAAATTGAAAAAAATCGAAATGTAATGATTATCAAATAAGTTTTTTAATATAACTTATAATGATTACGGTCCCTGATTTAAGTAAGTAATTTAAAGAAAATAAATTAAAGATAAGTTATTTCGATCTGCAAACGCATAATAACTGATGTATGATGGATTGCTGTACTCTTACAGTGTTATGAAATAATTGAAATGTGCTTTTTCCAATGAAAGCCCCAGCAACAATTGAATTTAAATTGAAAAAAAAAAATGGTCTTAGGTTTATTTTAATCTTTTTTTCGACGGCTGGTTTGGACTCAGTTTTCCTATTTAAAAACTGCTTAAATAATTTTTAAATGTTCGGTCCGCATTTGTTGAACCTCATTCAGTTCCGCTGCTTTGACAATGCGTCGCGCTCTGTCGCTGCGCGCGGGGCATGATACAATAACATAAGGTAGTCTCGTCGGCAGCAGAACTGTCTTAGCTATGCTTGCAATAAGTGTGAGTGAGAGGCACTTTGTATAGTGAGTGCGAATGAAATGGCTGTACAGTGTGTTGATTAACCCTCCGCTGGCCCTTGGGGTTTGAAATGGCCAAAAATAAAAATAAACAAATAGATGAAGTAATTTTTTCATAGTTTTATTTTTAATAATTTTGAATTGCCTACTAAGCGTTGTTTTTGTTGCTGTACACTAATTTTTTTGTTTAAATTCTTAATTCTCATATAAATTCTTATCTTAAAATAAAAAGCCTTTACTAATTGGTCTAACAGCACATTTTGTGCAGCCAATATTAAATGTTGTTTAACATTTTGTGTTAAATAAAAATTTTCTT